>NW_024038860.1:0-8565 GCF_016077235.1 Cyprinodon tularosa | reverse complement strand
CGCCATCCCGGGATTGACGGCGCAAATTGATCACAATAATTAAAATAGCCTGCGCTTTGTAAAGCGAAAAAAGTGATAACATGCAACTTTTGTAAAAACAAATGAACATGGCACGGAACCACCACTGTTATGACGCAGCACCTGAAAAGAAAACACGTTGGAGCCTTCAATGGCAGTGAAGAGAGCTGATCAGCAGGGTTAGCGACCATGTTTGTTTGGTTTTAAAGTGGGGAAACGTAACGTTAGTTTCTCAGGTAGCTCATCTGATGCTTTCCTTACCGTGTTAGTAGGTTACAGACAGTGATAAGGTTGGCTACTTATTTTACTTTTAATTTCATTTGAATTAGCTTAAGCAGCGTTTATATTTTCTTTATAAATAAATTAACTTGCAAATTATGAGGGCAAGGCTTTTAAAGTTTAAATCTTCTGGCAAAGATAAAGTAAAGAAGATCCTGCAATTTATGGAAGTAAAGCAGAATAAAATCCAGCAAGATCAGTAATATGTAAATTAATTATATGCCACATTCCCATGTAAATATCTGTCTTTGGAGGATGTGTTTTTTAGCACCCCTAGTTCTCTCATTTTTATTCCAAATACAATTTATAATTTGAATCACAGGGCTATTTTTATCTCTATGGTTCAGTATTTTCTCAAGTAGCAACTTTAACTGCTATACTTTCCTGTCTTAAAAGGCAGAACTCTTCTAGTCTAGAAAAACCCTCATTTGTTGAAATGGGGGGGCCTATTGTTTGAACCCCTTAGGGGCTTTTAAAACAAAAATGTCTTTTTTTGCGCTTTATGAAACAAAGTACCCTATATTTTGTGGATGTACAGCTACATTTCTCATGTAAGTTTGCGTAGTTTTAACACAAACATTTATTTTTCATATTGCACCAGTACAGTTAATGAGCAACCTGTACTTGTGTGCTTGTTTGTTCTGTCTAAAATGTTTATTTTGGAATAAAGAGGTTGATATAAAAAATATTTTTTGTCCGATTCATCGATTAATCGAAAAAATAATCGGCCGATTCATCGATTTTTAAAATAATCGTTAGTTGCAGTCCTAAATGTCGGCCATTTCCTCTGAACTAAGTGGAAAGGGAACGAGCCATTACCAGGCTGAGGGGAAGTTGGTGAACTTCCTTCAAGACTTCTTGGATGAAACTGAAGGCCGCCTCACAGCAAAAAGGTTGGGATTCATTTTCCTCATTTTTTTGGATGAATTTTCACTTTTCCCTCTGTGTCCTGAGTGGGATTTCTTTGGGTACTTTGGTTTCTGCTTAAAAATCGAAACACATGCATGTTCTGGTTGATTTTATAGTTAATTTTAAATTCAATTATACTTTGTTGAACCAAACGGGAAATTTAATGTTACGGATTGAAGTAGTTATTATAGATGGTGATCGGTGTGGGTAGGAGAGTTCTTTATTAGAACGAATTTGAAGAATCCTCTGATTGAATGACAGTGTGATGAAGAGGATGATGAAGACCTTAGTGCTCCCTGTCAAACACATGACTGAGTGATCTCAGTATGCAGATAGAGCAAGTATAACATCTGGCTGCAGGAGGTCATTGACTGCTGATGGTTTATCTGACATGCAGAACGTATCTGCTTGAAGGTAACACTGCCATGTTGGACCGCTGCTGGTTGGGGAGTAGGAACTGGTTTGTGGAGGAGTCCTGCTGTCCAAAGCTGTTGTGGAGAGAGATTCTGCTCCGTCCTTAAAGGATGGTCATCCCAGCCCAACTGGAAGACATCCAAATCTGCTTGGAGACGTGGGAGAAAAACATGTTGAGCTCAAAACATCTGGATGGTGTTTGAAAGGATCTAGAAGACTTTCATTTCCAGGCTGTAAAAGGTTTTATAGTAAACAGTTGAAGCACACATCCAGATGTCAGCCACAGCTGCTCCACTCTGTAAGGGAGATTTATACAAAGTGTGAGTAAAAGTTTGAGCAGAAAATTATAATTATCTGATAAAACTTTTATAAAAGATTAAAATACCTCGGTTATGAATATGTTTCCCTGACAGCAAACTTCCTTTCCCACAGCCTCATGCCAACATTTTTGACTCCATGGTCTCCTTCTACTCTGAAATGTGAACTAAATTATTAGAATAGAGTGACAGATTTTTTTAAGTATGTTCCACCTGAATTAGATACAAAGCACATTTATACAACTTTTATTATATTTCTGAGAAAAAAAAATCAGTCCACGAGGCAAAGTAAAGATATTATTGATGGTATTTATCATCCTCTGAACAAACTACATGTAAAGAAAATAACAGTAGAATTTGTTTGGGTTCAGCTCATGTTGGAGAGGAGGGAAACAAAGAGGTTGATCTTTGAGCTAAACAGGAACTAAAATCTAAAAATGTTGATCTAGAAAATCCTTTAAGGTTAAATGTAAAATAGTTAGAAATATGTCAGTAAAACTGGGACATAAGTGATAAAGGGGGAAACTGATCTAAAATTCAGAAAAATGTGGAGATAAAAGAAAATCAGGAAGAAAGAGGAGAATAGAATCAATAATTTCATGATGCAGAATTGGTCAAACAGGTTTGAATAGTTCACTTCATTTAGTATTGAATATATTTCTAATATAAATAAATTAAAATATCAAATATTCTTGGATTTGGAAAAATACTAAATTGTTACAGAAAAAATAGTTTGTTTGGTTTTTGCTGTAAACTTCCTGTTGACACTCCAGTCCAGCAGGTGGCGGTAATGCGCCTTTATAGTTGGTCTGCCAGCTGCTATAAAGAGAAGAACAACAGGCCTCGATGCGACCAGACATAGGCTCTGTTCGAAAACCTAGGACGGGTCCTCCAAGGACGCGGTCTACCTAGACTGGATCCTTCGAAGTCCTTGAAAATAAGAAGACCGGAAGAGTTTTGGCTGTAAATTCGACCAGGTCTACCCTTTGGCGGGTTTTACCGCCGTATGCTCTGTTGCTTAGCAACCGTGAACGTTGACACACAAAGCAGGAAAAGAATGAATACAGAAGTTTTCAAAACTGTTTATTTATTTCTTTTTTATTGTAAAGTGAACAAAGACTCACAAGAATCCAGAGTGGAATAAAGGTTCCAACCACCGGCAGCAGGAACAAATAAAATCAAATGTAATGATAGAAACCTTAGTCAGTTAAATAACCTGCTGCTGTCATTCTGCACATCTCTGATGTTGCTGCTATTTTCGAATATCCATTACTGTAAAAATGTCCATAGCTGCATATTGGTTATTTATTCCCCAGTTTTATATTGTTAAAACACTTTACAGAATTATATTGTTTATATTTTAACTCTTCCCTATTATGTTATTCTTATACATTTTTCTAAGGTCCTCATTTGTGTGACCATTTTCAATAATCTTTCTGCTGCTGTAAATTTGCCCATTGTGGGACAATAAAGGGATTTTCTATTCTATTCTATAAAAGGGTTAGAAAGATATAAGTAAATCTAAACAATATATTTACAAAAAATATATCTGCAAAATATCTAATATTCAACAACAAAAAATACGTAGTTAAGCATATTGTGCAAAATAGCAATAAAAAGATAAAAATCCTATCAGATTTACAGTCCCCACCCTGCAGATATATTAGAATCTGTCCTTAAATTCCAGCCAAACCCATTTACACAGTAACAGATAAAAACCTTTAGATAAACCAAACATTACCGCCACATATCTGACTCAATAACCATTAAAACAACTATTTTCATTCATTTCAGACGGAACTATTCACAGACTGGATTATATTAAACTGAACTTCCAATTTTCACCACTGTTCGGCGCCAAGTAACCTTTCCTCTGATCACAGCTTGCTTGGTCTCGCAATGAATCCTGGGATATCCAAGAATACCAAGGATACATCGGACCCGTCCTTCAAATCGGGCAAAAAGAAGGACGCATTTTAAGGAGGCATAACGAGGACTCTTGGAATCCGACCAGACCTCGGCGCCGCGCTATGACGTAATCGGCCTTCGAATCCGGTCTTCTAAGGATGCGTCCTAGGTTTTCGAACAGAGCCATAGGGTGCGTCTCAATTCGCAGGCTGCGTACTTGGTAGTACGCATTTTGAGGCCGGTGACGTCACAACGCTGCGCGGAGGCCGTCCCATTTGGCAAAAATTCTGAGGACGCTTAAAATGCAGCCTCAAAATGCGTCCTCCTTTTCCCCGAATTCTGAGGATGCATCGCTACCGTCCTTAGTGGCCTCGCCTCCCACTAGATTTCCCGAGGTGCTTTGCGCGCTTTTTTTTTTTTTTTTTTTTTTTTTTTTTTAGTTGAAGATAAAGAAGAAGAAGAAAGTCGGATTTTCTTCAAATTACGGACAACCGAAAGCAGCAGCAGCGCCGACAGTAGAGCGGAGAACACCTTTAAATGTAAGTAGTTTGTTTTTTTGTTTTTTTAATGAACATGTATTAAAATACATGACGGTAACGGAGCCACCGGGATGTGTAGGAGCAGCTAAAGCTAAAGTAAAGCTTAGAGCTAACCTGTTGATACGTGATGTTCATCAACAATTAAAAGCCTTCATACAAATGTCACTATTTTTTATTTTAACCTACATCTTACTGTACTGATAGCCGTATCCCTCTCTAATCAGATCTATTTATTCTCATACAGTTTATTACAAAGTATTAGAGCTGTTAAAGCTTAATGCAGCTGAAGAAATAACATTAGTCCAGCTGTACTGGGCTGTTAATACTGCAAACGTTTTGTTTTAATACTCAATAACGTATAGTTAATTTACAGTACAGTATAATAAGGTTTAAAGTATAATTCGCTTGAAGAACAATACCGGCGTAATTATACAGAACAGTCTTTTTGCCTGTTGACATAACAGAAATATGCTTTACATGTCATTTTGTTCCAGGGAGCAGACAGAGGAGTGGATAAAATGACCACCTTATCATCGGGGCCAAAAGTACTGCTGCAGTCGAATGGAGGAAAGAGTTGAGGCAGAATTCCATCTACATGTTGCATTTCTATGTAAAAGTCACACAAGTTAAAAGAAGTCCTGTTCAAACACCAACGTACAAATATAATCTTTTGATCACATCAAATGATGCCCAGATGCCACTTTTTGTAAATCTCCTATTTGTGATAGAAGTGATCCTTGTGTGGGACAACTTAAAAAAAAAAATACAAAGTATGTTCAGGTTTGGATAATGTACACACACACACCTATATATATATATATATATATATATATGTATGTATGTATGTATGTATGTATGTATGTATGTATGTATGTATATGTATGTGTGTGTGTGTGTAGGGAAATTACATCTTTCATTTATTATATTCATGTTAATTTCCACTTTGAGTAAGCTTGAAAAAGTAATCTCCAGGTTACCATTCCAAAGTCTTTTTCAGTAGAATTTCATCAATCCATCCAAATCATGAAACCTTCCTTTTTTCTAGCTTTAAAGAAACACTACAGAAAATAGCATCTATTGATACAAATTGTTTTCCTCTACTATAGGAATGCAAAGATCCTGGGACAGGGCAGGGGGTCAGTGGGAATCCTACTGCTGCCACCTGGCCCTGGTTTGTCCTCATGGATGAGGTATTAGGACAGAGGCCCTCTGTTGCCCCACCTGTCCTAATTGCCTCCATCCCTGAGGACACAGCAGGGCCAGGTGCTGCAGAGGCTGAGCAGCATCAGGGTGACGATGAGGAAGATAATGAGGATGAGGGAGGAGGGAAAGGAGCAAGAGAAGAAGGAGTGACGAGTTGGTGGATTTAATCAGGGAGGATATCAGATGGCAGAGGGAGGCGGGAAAAGATGGACAGATTATTTCATTTATTGGAGAGGATGGTGGACAGATATTATTATTTTTTTGGTGTTTTTTTTTTTTTAACAAGTTGAAGTTCTGTGTTGCTGTTATGGTTAAATTAAATTATTAAATTGTTTATAAAAGTTATTGTTGTCGGTGTGTTCTTAAAGTCTTTTAACCTTTTTACATGATGTTTCATCACTTCTTTGTAATTTAAGTAAACTTAGAACAACTTCTCAGTGACATGAGTTTATTTTTAGAGAAGCAAGTATTTACAATAAACTATTAAACATTTTTAACTATTGACATTAGATTTTAAAATTAACTACTACAACTATTTACAGCAGATATACAGTAAATATTACTAAAGAACATATATATATAATTGTGACTGAGCAGGAGTCCCTGGTGCTGCTGGACTGGATGGGATGCCACACAGATGAGCTTGGAGTCTTCTGACTGCGAGTCGGACATCATCTGGGGGGTGGGGGGATGCCTCTCTCCACTGCTGATCCAATCGACGGCTGCCATGTTACTAAAAATGTTCAAGAAGATGCAGAAAATAATGACTTTACTAAAACTGTTTTTATAACCCTTAAATAAGAACAGCTAAAATGTGATTCTACTTGCCATCTAAATGTAACGGTGGTCCGGTAGACCCTCCTCCTCGGCAGACAGCTGGTCCCTCCAGTGAGCACCACTGACTGCCTCCTGCACGTTCTACCCCTCCTCATCCTCTGGCATGTCGTCCTGCTCTTCATCCTCTGGGGCTGTTATGACCTGTAGAAAAAAAAAGACAAAAATATTTATTTTTATTCAGTCATCTATCTTTTTTCCTTATCTTTATTACATGATTTATTAGAAATTAAATTTTACTTCATCTAGATCCACTATTTAATTTATTTTTTATGTTTTTATATATTTTTTTTTCCTGTATTATGTTTATATATATATATATATGTATATATATATATATAAGATTGCAAATAAAATCAGGCAGTAAGGGGATAACAATTTAGACAAAAATGATTTATTTCTCAACAGTTTGGCTTCTCAACACAACATTAGTGATAGTGAAAGTAGTGATTTAAGTCAGTTATTTACAGGGTTTGTACACATTTAAGTATTCAATTCAAATTACTAAAGTTACAAACAAATAAATTACAAACTTAAAAATAAATATAAAATTTGATATTTAAACATATTCATCAATCTGCTGACAAGCGTTTATTTAATAACTGGTATATTCTGATCATTAGCAGGCCCTGTGGGTTAGAATATTAGCAGGTAGATCTTACCTCTCCACTGCGCTCTCCCAGCCTGAGAAAAATCCGTCGCAGGTTTTGCTGCCGCCGAAGCCTTTAAAGCGACTCTCCTCCTCCAATAACAAGTAAATAAAAAAAATAAAAATGTCCATATGTATTTTTTTGTTGTTTCTTTCCGTATTTCTCGAGCTGTCGGATTTTGTTTCACGCTGTGTTTGGGGTAAACGTGATGACGTCGTGTCGCAACCAGGAAGTGCTCCAAAGGCTAGACCGTTATGGCAAGCCTTTTTAACATAAATTTGGTTTGGTCTGACTATCCATAATTACGTTCCAGATATCTTAAAATACTTTTTGACTAGACAAAACCACATTTTGACTATCCGGAACAGTAATTTAAGATATCTCTATTTACAATCTGATTAGGAAGAATAATAATTCAAGATATCTTCAATCACATTTTGACTAGTCAAAATTCCTTTCAAGATATCTCAAATTACGTCACCGGATTCCTCATTTAAAGCGTCACACATCGGTAATTATAATTTAAGATATCTCGAACGTAATTATGCCTAGTCAGTATTACAATTTTAGATATCTGAAGTAAGAGATTGCGTGTAAGCCTCTTATTGGCTGTACTAAGCTGTTCAAACAATTGCCTGAAGATTCAATGGTGCTGGCAGTTTTGGACAAAATTGTGAGAAAATGCCACAATATCGAAAGAGTTTTTCATTCTGGGTTATGTGGAGAGCGAGAAAAAAAGCATTCTTGAAGAATGCTTGCGGAATTTGCAAAGAATTTCTGATCAACTTTCTGCCGACACACACAACGCACTTAAAACGGCTTAGAGGAGCTGAAAGTGTTAATATCGACCCATGTCCGATCTGAAACAATGAATATTTGGCAGCCCGGGCCAGTTCTGGTAATAACCAGATGCAGTTTTTAATACTGTGGTAAAGCTTTCTGCCTCTTCGGAAATTATAGTAAAGCCAACTAGCTTTTGATTTTGACTTGCTAGACGGCACAAAGCATTACAGCACCCTCCTTGATCTCCTCTGAAAATAAAAGCGCACCTCCGCTTCATGTCTGATTCACACTTACATTTTCTTTTTTTTTTATTTTATTGAAAAACAAATTCAAAATACTATTTCAAACAGCAGAAAAGTACAATTGAACAGATGCAATCCATAATGGTTTTTATAAGATAAAAAACTATAAACTTAAACAGACAAAAAATGTTAAAGAATCAAAAGGAAAAAATAGAAAAAAAGAAAATAAAAAATAAAACAAGTAACACAGGGGTTTAGCTAAAGTATACTGCTATAAAATCTGAAGACTGAAGGATTCTTTATTTTACAGTAACTTAAGTCATGAAAACGTTTTGCTTGGAAATTGGGAGACATTTTAAAGAATCTTCCTTGAGAAAAATCATTTTTCCAATAATAATATAATATTACATTAAACACTTTTTGTAAGCTTGAAAAAACCTCTCCAGGGTTATCATTTCCCAAAACTTTT
>NW_024038859.1:0-7934 GCF_016077235.1 Cyprinodon tularosa | reverse complement strand
CCGCCCGGCGCAAAACCGCAAGAAGAGCAGACCACAGTCGGCGCAACCCCCCCCCCCCCCCCCCCCCAGCAGCCCGAGGGGCAGCACAAAGCCAGAGCGGAGCGAACCACGCCGCTCCCCCACCGGACGAAGCCAAAGCAGCACAGCCACGTCCGCCGCCCACCACCTGCCGCCCGCACCAGGCCCTGACACGCGGCCAGAGCGGCTCCGCCGCCCCGGCCCCCCATAGCGCACCGGCCAGAACCACTCCAACCCCCCACCCGCCCCGCAGCCCCACCCGCCGCGATCAGCGGGAACAGAGCAGCTCCGCCATGCCTCCAAGAGGGAAAACCCACCCGAATACCCAGTCAGCGCAGCCAGCGACCCCCCAACACCACCCCCGCCGGAGCCGCCCGGACCCCCACACACCAGCGGCGCGCCGCCAGCAGGACCCCCACCCAGCAGGCCCGCCTGCCCCCCGAGAAAACAGACCTGCCAAACCCCCCCCCAAAAAAAAAGGAGCCCCCACAATGCGACAGTGGACACCAGACACCGACCCGCCCGTAACCGCTCCCCCCCACCGAGGAAGAAAAAGAAAAGAAAGAAAAAAAATAAATAAATACAAAATAAGTAAATAAATTAATTAATTTATAATTACAATTAAAATAAATATGCAAGAGGAGACGTGCGAGCGGAAAAACCGGAGCCCAAAACAGGACCCGAGACCCGCACCCCACCATGCCGCGCAGCTCCCCATCCCCCCCCCCCCCCCCCCCCCCCCCCCCCCCGAACCGATACCACAGAACCGGCATAGGAATGTTAATGTTTGTTTTAATATCAAACCAGAAGCTTTAATGAGCTCCAGATATCAGAGTTCCAGCTTCGGCCGTATTCACAAATGGTCACATGCGTTTACAGTGGAGGGGAGCTGCTGAGGTCAGGCTGTGGGCTTTCAGGGTAACAGCTGATGAACACATGCTGAACTGTGGAACAATACCCAGTTCTCTTCTGAGGTTTATTCTTAGTCCATTGTTTGGATCCAGCAGCGCCTGTTAAGGATGTGCTCTTCCTGTCTGTCTGCTGTGTCAGTTGGAGACCGTAAAAAAAAAAAAGCTCTAAAGCTTTAACTTCTTTTTGCCTTTTTTCTCCCAATTAGCTTTAAATAGGAAGTTAATAATTAGCTCTCTATAAGAAAAACTTGAGATAATAATAATTTCAGAACAGGAAGTCATCAATACAGACCACAAGTTAGGATCCTAATCAGCAGGGGTGTAGATTAGCAAGAATTTGTCGATACGATACGAAAGATGGGCGGAGTCCTTAATGGAAGCCTCCTTTTCTTCATGGGTCCTCTGCCTTGGGGGTGTGGCCACAAATTGAGGACTTACTGGGGTGCAATTAATTGATCTTTGAAGCATTTAAGTCTGAGATTTAAAATATATATTTAGATGAAACATATATTTGGTTATTCGATGTGAGATATCCATTTAAATATAAATATAATAATATGAAATAAATTTAACATTCTTTTATAAATATAGGATGTATAGATACATTCAGAAAAAAATATTTAGATGAAATATTTATAGACAGAATTAACATTTACTTTTAGCATTTGCCGCTAAATGTGAGATACAAAGCCCTACATTTGAAGAAAATTTGATAAATAGCATAAATATGTTATTAATAATATTCTTGGCAAAATTTGTACATTCTTCCACAGCATTATTTATTCTGTGTTCATTTAATGGGTGTCTAGTTCCAACATGACAGGCAGCATTAACACATATACATGCTAGAAAATTAGACCTCAACCAGGAAGCAAATTTTACCACAACTAGTGACTTAAAGCTAAAGTGAAAACTGAAAACTCTGGCATTTTGTGGATCATTTCCAAATAATGAATTCTTCCTTGGCATGAGGTGCACCTCTGGTAATAAATGTCCATAAAATCCATTCATACATTTTCAAATGATCATGCTAACAAACCAACAATGTTCCCTTTAACCCTTTAAAGCCCGATCCAAGAATAAAACAAAACAGAAAATTACCTTTTTTTGGTCTGAATTCCTTATTTGGCATTTTAACAAAATATGTAAAAAGAAAAAAACTGAAAATACAGAAATTATATTAATAATTTATTACTATGCGATAACTCAAGATAATTTTTTGTGTAGTCTTCTACTGGCTGTTATCAGGTATATCTGATTGTGTACAATAGGATTTTGAGCAAAGTTTTTAACCATTAAATTATGCAAAAGGTGTCAGACGCAAAACATTTCAGAAGCCTTATGTATCGAATATGATACATTTGGCATTACAGGGTTAATTCTGTTTTTGTTTTCAGTAAAATACCTCAAGACTCTTAGTCGGTTGCCGAGGCTGTTAATAGTCCTTGCTGCCACCCTCTGCTAAGCACTGCTGCCTTGCATCAAGAGGGTTCTGGGTTTGAATTCCGGCCTGGGTCTTTCTGCATGTGGTTTGCATGTTCTCCCTTTGCATGTGCGGCTTCTCTCAGGGTACTCCAGCTTCCTCCCACAGTTCAAAAACATGACTAATAGGTTAATTATTTTTTCTAAATTATATATATATATATATATATATATATATATATATATATATATATATATATATATATATATGAACTGCCTCAATTCTTCGTGGATAGATTCAACAAGGTGCTGGAAGCATTCCTCAGGGAGTTTGGTCCATATTGACATGATGGCATCACACAGTTGCCGCAGATTTGTCGGCTGCACATCCATGATGCGAATCTCCCGTTCCACCACATCCCAAAGATGCTCTATTGGATTGAGATCTGGTGACTGTGGAGGCCATTTGAGTACAGTGAACTCATTGTCATGTTCAAGAAATCAGTCTGAGAGGATTCCAGCTTTATGACATGGCGCATTATCCTGCTGAAAGTAGCCATCAGAAGTTGGGTACATTGTGGTCATAAAGGGATGGACATGGTCAGCAACAATACTCAGGTAGGCTGTGGCGTTGCAACGATGCTCAATTGGTAACAAGGGGCCCAAAGAGTGCCAGGAAAATATTCCCCACACCATTACACCACCACCAGCAGCCTGAACGGTTGATACAAGGCAGGATGGATCCATGCTTTCATGTTGTAGACGCCAAATTCTGACTCTACCATCCGAATGTCGCAGCAGAAATCGAGACTCATCAGACCAGGCAACGTTTTCCCAATCTTCTATTGTCCAATTTCGATGAGCTTGTGCAAATTGTAGCCTCAGTTTCCTGTTCTTAGCTGAAAGGAGTTAACCTCACAACAGCCAGATGCATGTCTCGCTCCGCCTAGCTCCACTCACATACATCTGGGAACCCGCCATAGGAATTGCCTTTACTGAAGGCTGGGCCTTATCAAAACTCCTTGCATATGATTGGATAAGCCACTTGTCTGTCATCTTTATTGACGTGCTATTTCAACCACTCACACCGAAGCTAACCCGTGACGCTGTGAGAGGAGGAGCCATTTGGTAGATCAAGCTCTTGCCAAATCCGGTCGGGAGAAGGGTGAAAACATCGTTTCCACCAACAAAAGCCTTCAAAGCCGTTCTTTGATGTTCTTTTAATGAAACAATATCAGATAGATTGGACAACACAGAAGAAATAGCAGCATCAATGCTAACGCTTGCTTCCTCAATGCGAGCCGCCATTGTTGTTGGAATCTCACGGTCGCTTCTCCACTCCAGGACACACCCGCCCTGCGTCCTGATTGGACAGACCATAAATTCGGTTGGGGAAATCACTTTCAATGAGCGGGTTCCCAGATGTATGTGAGTGGAGCTGGGCGGAGCGAGACATGCATCTGGCTGTTGTCAGGTTAGAAAGGAGTGGCACCCGGTGTTGTCTTCTGCTGCTGTAGCCCATCTGCCTCAAAGTTCGACGTACTGTGCGTTCAGAGATGCTCTTCTGCCCACCTTGGTTGTAACGGGTGGTTATTTGAGTCACTGTTGCCCTTCTATCAGCTCCAACCAGTCTGGCCATTCTTCTCTGACCTCTGGCATCAACAAGGCATTTCTGCCCACAGAACTGCCGCTCACTGGATGTTTTTTCTTTTTCGGAACATTCTCTGTAAACCCTAGAGATGGTTGTGCGTGAAAATCCCAGTAGATCAGCAGTTTCTGAAATACTCAGACCAGCCCTTCTGGCACCAACAATCATGCCACGTTCAAAGTCACTCAAATCACCTTTCTTCCCCATACTAATGCTCGGTTTGAACTGCAGGAGATTGTCTTGACCATGTCTACATGCCTAAATGCACTGAGTTGCCGCCATGTGATTGGTTGCTTAAAAATTAAGTGTTAATGAGCAGTTTAACCTCATAAAGTGGCCGGTGAGTGTATATATATATATATATATATATATATATATATATATTCATTTTTTCTTGTTTCTGTTTGTTTAAAATGTTTTTCTGGGGACTTCCTTGAGAACAGAGCAGAGCTGATGTCCAAACAGAATCCAAAATAGACCCTAGAAGTTGTATATATCTGCATTATGTTATTACTGTATGCAAAGCTTCATACAAAAGATCAATAAATAAGACTATAAGCTCTCAGTACATTATGATTTTTGGAGGACAAAAAAGAGAAAAGAATAGAAATTGCTGACTTGGCATGCAAAGGCCATTAGCCCCAGTCTGAAAGAAGGTCTGTACATTATAACTGTACATTGAAGTAAAGCTGCATTAATAGTAAATGCAGAGACAGGAAGCTAGGCTATTAGTCAACCTGATTTTAATCTCCATTATTGTACATCAGTCGTGCATACAAAAACTGCCATCCATGCATAAACTATGTTTTTATGTGAAAATTGTACTCGTTGCGGTCCCTTTATCAACATTATGCAAAGAACAGCTTACCTATGTGGTATTTTATCCATATTTTTGGAGTTTGAACACTTTGTGAGAGATAACAGCTGCAGCAAACTATCTACTTCACAGAGGCATGTTGTGTTCAGTGTTCCTAAACGGAGGCCATGAACTTGCTGTTGTTTGCACTGAGTCTCAGACCTGAGCTGTTGTATCTTTGTTGGGGAATCTTTGTGGGTTTTTCCCCCTCAAAAGTATCCAACAAATCCAAAAGGTCATGGTAAAGGTAGCAAATCACTGCCAGAACCACTTAACAAGCTTTAATTGCAAGGCAACCAGACTTTTGCTTAGTTGTTCCGACACATAACCAGGAGTCTTTGTCAGCTCTGCTGGCTCACACTAGAGCAATCTGTAGTTGGAGCACTGATGTATTAAAGCAGAGTGGAATTTACAAACTACCACTTCAGATATGTGGCATTCACCAAGCACATCAACTCAGTGGACAGAAACATCAAGATAACTAGAGAGATTGCCCCAAAAAATAACACTTTGCCCTCCCTGGACTGACAATGGAAGTCTTAATACGGAGGTTCATTGGAAACCTGAACATACAGATCAATACCCACATTGGGAACCCAATCAAATACTGGAACATAAACTTTCTCTTATCAGAACACCGAGTTACAGGCCTGACCATATTCCCTCATTTACAGAGGATAAATGAAAAGAACACAAATATCTTAGGAAATAACTTGAAGCATGAAATTATCCAAACTAGGTGTTTGCTTGGTTTGCCCAGAAAACTAGCAGCACTGCAGCTAACAGTGGAGAAAACAGCGAGCAGCAGGAACATCATAATTCCATATGTGTCAGGAATTTCAGAGATTTTAAACTCAACAACAAACACTCAGACAAAACTGGTTCAACGTAAAGTCAGAACACCTTAACCTAAGCTGAGCGGCGTTGTGTACACGATCCAGTGCAGTGAGGACTGTACAGCCTTCTTCATTTGAGAAAACAAACAAAGCTACACAAACGCATGGCACAGCATAGGAGAGCCATTAGCTCTGGACAAAATTCATCTATACTATTGCACCTGAAGAACAAAGGAGACACCTTTAGAAACCAAAATGTTCAGAGATTGGACAGGGAAGAGAGGTGGTTTGAAAGAGGGGTGAAGGAAGCCATCTTTGTGTATAAAGAAAAGACATCACTGTACAGAGGGTAACGGTTGCGTTTTCAGCTTCCAAGCATTAAAAATGCAGTCATGGAACCCATTCCAAAAAAGGACATATGCGCACTCATCATGATTGAAAAGACCAGTCACACAGCCCATGCACAACACATTCAGGCAATCCAGATGAACGAGGGATGTGATTCGCATCTGACTACAAGCTGCTTAAATACATTAGAGCTCCCACTACAGATCGCTCTTGTGCGAGCCACCAGAATTGACAAAGACTCCTGGAACAAGTTGTGGTGCCTTCCGATTTAAAGGAAAAGTCCGGTCTCATTCAAAATACAAACTTCTGAAAGTACTTTAAGAATGAAATTATGACATCCTGTTCAATAAATGATCAGTGTTTTTAATTAGGCGTAATTTTCATTTGAATGTGTTTTACTGGAGGCATCCATGTTTGTCAAAGAACACTACTGCCACCTACTGGTTTGTGACATCACGGTGCGGTATCGGCTGTTGATCAAGTCCCAGTGCTGTATCTGGTGTCTGTCACAACGCGCTATTATCCAAGATGGTGAAGACCAGTTCACTATGCGAAGCAGAGAGTAACAGATTAATGACATGTTTTTTTCTCTGGCCAAAAGTTTGATGGCAAATCCTCCCTTTTTCAAGTTGGCAATCCAACGACGAACCCATCCGTGGAGGATCAGGAATCGGAAAGGTGAAATTACTACATTTTTTTCACTTTTACCCGATGTATTCCAACATCCAGCTGCCATGCACGTGGGCATTGTCAGTTTCACTATAGTTCTGGTGAATTTCAATGGTGAAGTCCTCTGGAAATCTTCAATAATTGTTGTTGATTGCAGATGTGTCTAGTTCCCATTGATTTAGCTTGTAAAGCGGGGAGTTTGGCGCTAGGAGGGGTTACTATATTTGGGCAAAAATGGCCGCTCCCAGACTTGTGATCATGGCGAAAAATAAAATTTTTATTTGATTACTGATTAACGCTAAATTAATTAAATATATTAGTTTGTAAAGATATTAAATGTATTAGTATTGCTGACTTGACTTTTCCTTTAAGCCTGATTCATGGTTGCCATGACGCAGATGTCTAAGAATTTTCGAATTTATTGAATTTATAGAAGCCTGAAGCTGGTGGAAGGCTGGAGGAAAAGGAAAATGATGGTGGTGGAGGGTTGCAGCTTGATGGAGCAGAAAGCTGTTGGCTGAACAGATCTTTTTTAAAAGCAGGGTCCTAGATGATGATTGGTTGTGGCAGAGGTCTGAGAGGCTTGCAGCAGTGGATCATCACACTGCGACTGGATGAGAAGCTAATTTAAGTCTATCAGTCTGAATTTAACTCACAATCAGAGGTGAAATGCAAAAGTTTAGATAAAATCCTAATTGTAAGTGAGAAGATTCTAATCAAAGTCTAAACTCTGTGGCAAGATTTCAAATTCCTCATATATATTGAAGTAAAGATACTAGATAGCATGTTAGCGTCCTTTCTATCTCTGTTAAATGGAAAATCTAAAAGAAATGAATATTAAAAACAAAAGAACTGATGATATTTGTACTTTGTAAAGCATATTTGACCAGAGAACACTAGTTTCTTTGGATTGTTTTTACTTGTTTGAATATTCCATCTATCAGTCTAACCCACAAAAGCTTTTAAAACTCAGAGTGACGTCCCTTTTTTTTTTCTTTTTCCAAGCCATGTTGTGTTTCCGTCTGTTGTTTTGTTTGATTGAGCATTCTGAACCTGCTAGGTTTTGGCTGCACTCTTAATTTCGGCACAAACGAACGTGACGTGCAAGGGAACAGGAGGAAGTGTCTCCTGCAGCATGTGGCACAGCAGCTCAAGCTGTTATCAGCTGAACAGGCGCAGCTGAGGAGCCCTCCCGGGTCCCCCGGGGGCTCACCAGCAGTTCCCAT
>NW_024038858.1:0-7497 GCF_016077235.1 Cyprinodon tularosa | reverse complement strand
GATGCGGGTTGGATGCAGTTGGATGCGGGTTGGATGCAGTTGGATGCAGGTTGGATGCAGGTTGGATGCAGGTTGGATGCAGGTTGGATGCGGGTTGGATGCATGGTTGGATGCGGGTTGGATGCAGTTGGATGCGGGTTGGATGCAGGTTGGATGCAGGTTGGATGCGGGTTGGATGCATGGTTGGATGCAGGTTGGATGCAGGTTGGATGCAGGTTGGATGCGGGTTGGATGCATGGTTGGATGCGGGTTGGATGCAGTTGGATGCGGGTTGGATGCAGGTTGGATGCATGGTTGGATGCGGGTTGGATGCAGTTGGATGCGGGTTGGATGCAGGTTGGATGCAGGTTGGATGCAGGTTGGATGCAGGTTGGATGCGGGTTGGATGCAGGTTGGATGCGGGTTGGATGCAGGTTGGATGCGGGTTGGATGCAGTTGGATGCGGGTTGGATGCAGGTTGGATGCAGGTTGGATGCGGGTTGGATGCATGGTTGGATGCGGGTTGGATGCAGTTGGATGCCAGCAGGCCACGCTGCAGTGACCCTCTGGTCTCCAGGCGGGGCGGCTCACCGGAGGCTCCCCAGGTCCAGCAGGGAGTTGTAGGCCACAGCCTCGATCTTGTTCCTCTCCAGGTAGAGGTGCGTCAGGTTCTCCATGCCCCTGATGGCTCCTGGGATCCTCCTGAAGTTGTTCTGGAAGCAGAGCAGCTCCTTCAGGGAGCTCTGCTCGATGAAGATGCGGTCTGGGATGCTGAAGAGGTTGAGGTCGGACAGGTCCAGCCTCTGCAGCTTCTTCAGCCCGGTGAAGGTCCGTGTGTGGAGGTAGCTGATGTACTCATTGTGGGCCATCTTCAGCTCCAGCAGGTTGGATAGGCCCTGGAGGTCAGAGGTCAGACATGAGGAGAAGCTGGACAGGGTTTGGTCCTGCTGGTTCCTGGGGTTCTCCTGAGGTTCTCCGCTATCAGAACCATCAGTACCACCAGAACCGTCAGAACCTTTTGTTGTGCCATATGCCATGATCCTGGTTTTTGGACATTGGGAACCAGTTTCCATATTTCATCTTGACATGATGACCAGAGAAGAGAACGCAGCCAGCTAGAAGATCTCTCCAGAAGTGTCAGAACTTCTGGATCCAGACTGGATGAGCCGCTGAGACAAAGAGGAACCCTGGTTGCTGCTCTGACTGCTGAGCTGCAGCTGGAGGAAAACTCAAGTCTTCCAAATGGAAAAAAAAACAAAAAGGTTTGCAAAAGCTAACAGGATGGACTGCATGCTACGCTATGCTACGCTATGCTACAGGAATATGTGTTGAGCTGTTGCTAAAGCTTAGACCAGCTTTATTCACTAAGGATTTAAACACTGATATAACATTAGTGTTCATGTGTTCCTCAGATGCTCGGTTACATTTCCTTTACCAAGTCTGACCAAGAGTCATTTAGTGGAATCCTGATGTCTATTCGCTGCTAGCTATTTCAAAGAGGGTAAAGAATCATTTAACTAAAGGTTATTGGTTCCTGATTAAGCAAATCATTCAATAAAACATTATTTGGCCAAATCATGTTTATTCACCTCATGGATTTGCATTGTGAATTGGTCTGAAAACATTCCAATTTCTCTAAAATTAGTGAAAAGCTAATTTGATCAGATCCCAAATTCTTCCAGATAAACAAAAATCCATCTTAAACTGTAATCTGGTTTTCAACCATGTTTCCTTCCTCTTTGTACATAGTAGTTAGTTTAGCTAGTTGAGTTTTACTAGTCTTAGTTGAGAGTTTTAAACTGAAATATGTTTGACTTGGAGCTGAATGATTTTTGTTAATAAAATCTTATATTTTGAACAGAAGTGGTGAATTTATTCCATTAATGTGCAGAAATAACTGTTTGACCATGATTAGAGCTGGAATCACTCTTTCATCTATTGTTCTACAACACAGTTAGTAGGACTGGGTGTCATAAACAGTATATAACAGCAATAAACATCCTAAAGTATCAGAAATACAATAGAATAGAACATAAAATCCCATCATTAATGTGAGATCCTACCTGGATGGGCATTGAACATTAATATTTCAACACATCAGAACCATCAGAACCGAACCATTTAGCTGCTCTATGGCAGAAACATGATGAGGATCTTGAAGGTTTTCTCTCTCAGCAGAAGAAAACTGAACCCTGGACTTGGTGTCTGACTGAGGAGGGGATCCAGGGACCTGATGGTTCTCTGGGACCTGATGGGACCTGATGGTTCTCTAGGACCTGATGGGACCTGATGGTTCTCTAGGAGCTGATGGGACCTGATGGTTCTCTGGGACCTGATGGGACCTGATGGTTCTCTAGGACCTGATGGGACCTGATGGTTCTCTAGGACCTGATGGTTCTCTAGGACCTGATGGGACCTGATGGTTCTCTAGGACCTGATGGTTCTCTAGGACCTGATGGGACCTGATGGTTCTCTAGGACCTGATGGGACCTGATGGTTCTCTAGGACCTGATGGTTCTCTAGGACCTGATGGGACCTGATGGTTCTCTGGGACCTGATGGTTCTCTAGGACCTGATGGGACCTGATGGTTCTCTAGGACCTGATGGAACCTGATGGTTCTCTAGGACCTGATGGTTCTCTGGGACCTGATGGTTCTCTAGGACCTGATGGGACCTGATGGTTCTCTAGGACCTGATGGGACCTGATGGTTCTCTAGGACCTGATGGAACCTGATGGTTCTCTAGGACCTGATGGTTCTCTAGGACCTGATGGGACCTGATGGTTCTCTAGGACCTGATGGAACCTGATGGTTCTCTAGGACCTGATGGTTCTCTGGGACCTGATGGTTCTCTAGGACCTCATGGGACCTGATGGTTCTCTAGGACCCGATCGTTCTCTGGGACCTGATGGTTCTCTAGGACCTGATGGTTCTCTAGGACCTGATGGGACCTGATGGTTCTCTAGGACCTGATGGAACCTGATGGTTCTCTAGGACCTGATGGTTCTCTGGGACCTGATGGTTCTCTAGGACCTGATGGGACCTGATGGTTCTCTGGGACCTGATGGTTCTCTAGGACCTGATGGTTCTCTAGGACCTGATGGGACCTGATGGTTCTCTAGGACCTGATGGAACCTGATGGTTCTCTAGGACCTGATGGTTCTCTAGGACCTGATGGGACCTGATGGTTCTCTATGACCTGATGGAACCTGATGGTTCTCTAGGACCTGATGGTTCTCTAGGACCTGATGGGACCTGATGGTTCTCTAGGACCTGATGGTTCTCTAGGACCTGATGGTTCTCTAGGACCTGATGGGACCTGATGGTTCTCTAGGACCTGATGGTTCTCTAGGACCTGATGGGACCTGATGGTTCTCTAGGACCTGATGGAACCTGATGGTTCTCTAGGACCTGATGGTTCTCTAGGACCTGATGGGACCTGATGGTTCTCTAGGACCTGATGGAACCTGTTGGTTCTCTAGGACCTGATGGTTCTCTAGGACCTGATGGGACCTGATGGTTCTCTAGGACCCGATGGTTCTCTAGGACCTGATGGTTCTCTAGGACCTGATGGGACCTGATGGTTCTCTAGGACCTGATGGGACCTGATGGTTCTCTAGGAGCTGATGGGACCTGATGGTTCTCTGGGACCTGATGGTTCTCTAGGACCTGATGGGACGTGATGGTTCTCTAGGACCCGATGTGACCTGATGGTTCTCTAGGACCTGATGGTTCTCTAGGACCTGATGGGACCTGATGGTTCTCTAGGAGCTGATGGGACCTGATGGTTCTCTAGGACCTGATGGTTCTCTAGGACCTGATGGGACCTGATGGTTCTCTAGGACCTGATGGGACCTGATGGTTCTCTAGGACCTGATGGGACCTGATGGTTCTCTAGGAGCTGATGGGACCTGATGGTTCTCTAGGACCTGATGTGACCTGATGGTTCTCTAGGACCTGATGGGACCTGATGGTTCTCTAGGAGCTGATGGGACCTGATGGTTCTCTAGGACCTGATGTGACCTGATGGTTCTCTAGGACCTGATGGGACCTGATGGTTCTCTAGGACCTGATGTGACCTGATGGTTCTCTAGGACCTGATGGGACCTGATGGTTCTCTAGGAGCTGATGGGACCTGATGGTTCTCTAGGACCTGATGTGACCTGATGGTTCTCTAGGACCTGATAGGACCTGATGGTTCTCTAGGAGCTGATGGGACCTGATGGTTCTCTAGGACCTGATGTGACCTGATGGTTCTCTAGGACCTAATGGGACCTGATGGTTCTCTAGGACCTGATGGTTCTCTAGGACCTGATGGGACCTGATGGTTCTCTAGGACCTGATGGGACCTGATGGTTCTCTAGGACCTGATGGGACCTGATGGTTCTCTAGGAGCTGATGGGACCTGATGGTTCTCTAGGACCTGATGTGACCTGATGGTTCTCTAGGACCTGATGTGACCTGATGGTTCTCTAGGAGCTGATGGGACCTGATGGTTCTCTAGGACCTGATGTGACCTGATGGTTCTCTAGGACCTGATGGGACCTGATGGTTCTCTAGGACCTGATGTGACCTGATGGTTCTCTAGGACCTGATGGGACCTGATGGTTCTCTAGGAGCTGATGGGACCTGATGGTTCTCTAGGACCTGATGTGACCTGATGGTTCTCTAGGACCTGATAGGACCTGATGGTTCTCTAGGAGCTGATGGGACCTGATGGTTCTCTAGGACCTGATGTGACCTGATGGTTCTCTAGGACCTGATGGGACCTGATGGTTCTCTAGGAGCTGATGGGACCTGATGGTTCTCTAGGAGCTGATGGGACCTGATGGTTCTCTAGGACCTGATGGGACCTGATGGTTCTCTAGGACCTGATGTGACCTGATGGTTCTCTAGGACCTGATAGGACCTGATGGTTCTCTAGGAGCTGATGGGACCTGATGGTTCTCTAGGACCTGATGTGACCTGATGGTTCTCTAGGACCTGATGGGACCTGATGGTTCTCTAGGAGCTGATGGGACCTGATGGTTCTCTAGGACCTGATAGGACCTGATGGTTCTCTAGGAGCTGATGGGACCTGATGGTTCTCTAGGACCTGATGTGACCTGATGGTTCTCTAGGACCTGATAGGACCTGATGGTTCTCTAGGAGCTGATGGGACCTGATGGTTCTCTAGGACCTGATGGGACCTGATGGTTCTCTAGGACCTGATGGGACCTGATGGTTCTCTAGGACCTGATAGGACCTGATGGTTCTCTAGGAGCTGATGGGACCTGATGGTTCTCTAGGACCTGATGTGACCTGATGGTTCTCTAGGACCTGATGGGACCTGATGGTTCTCTAGGAGCTGATGGGACCTGATGGTTCTCTAGGACCTGATGGGACCTGATGGTTCTCTAGGACCTGATGGGACCTGATGGTTCTCTAGGACCTGATGTGACCTGATGGTTCTCTAGGACCTGATAGGACCTGATGGTTCTCTAGGAGCTGATGGGACCTGATGGTTCTCTAGGACCTGATGTGACCTGATGGTTCTCTAGGACCTGATGGGACCTGATGGTTCTCTAGGACCTGATGGGACCTGATGGTTCTCTAGGACCTGATGGTTCTCTAGGACCTGATGGGACCTGATGGTTCTCTAGGACCTGATGGGACCTGATGGTTCTCTAGGACCTGATGGGACCTGATGGTTCTCTAGGACCTGATGTGACCTGATGGTTCTCTAGGACCTGATAGGACCTGATGGTTCTCTAGGAGCTGATGGGACCTGATGGTTCTCTAGGACCTGATGTGACCTGATGGTTCTCTAGGACCTGATGGGACCTGATGGTTCTCTAGGACCTGATGGGACCTGATGGTTCTCTAGGACCTGATGGGACCTGATGGTTCTCTAGGACCTGATGGGACCTGATGGTTCTCTAGGACCTGATGGGACCTGATGGTTCTCTAGGACCTGATGGGACCTGATGGTTCTCTAGGACCTGATGTGACCTGATGGTTCTCTAGGACCTGATAGGACCTGATGGTTCTCTAGGAGCTGATGGGACCTGATGGTTCTCTAGGACCTGATGTGACCTGATGGTTCTCTAGGACCTGATGGGACCTGATGGTTCTCTAGGAGCTGATGGGACCTGATGGTTCTCTAGGACCTGATGGGACCTGATGGTTCTCTAGGACCTGATGGGACCTGATGGTTCTCTAGGACCTGATGTGACCTGATGGTTCTCTAGGACCTGATAGGACCTGATGGTTCTCTAGGAGCTGATGGGACCTGATGGTTCTCTAGGACCTGATGGGACCTGATGGTTCTCTAGGACCTGATGTGACCTGATGGTTCTCTAGGACCTGATGGGACCTGATGGTTCTCTAGGACCTGATGGGACCTGATGGTTCTCTAGGACCTGATGGTTCTCTAGGACCTGATGGGACCTGATGGTTCTCTAGGACCTGATGTGACCTGATGGTTCTCTAGGACCTGATGGGACCTGATGGTTCTCTAGGACCTGATGGGACCTGATGGTTCTCTAGGACCTGATGGTTCTCTAGGACCTGATGGGACCTGATGGTTCTCTAGGACTCTGTGGGCCGAGTCAGACCTGTCTGAGACCAGACTCTAAGCAGAGCGTAAAGCGGTTGAAGCTGACTGCAGCGCCTCAGGAAGGAAACAGGAAGCAGACCTTGAACGCTCCTGGCGTGATGAAAGAGATGTTGTTGTGGTCCAGAGACAGAGACTTCAGGGAGGGCAGGGTACCGAAGGCCCGCTCCGACAGGAAGCGGAGCCGGTTCTTCTCCAGGTTGATGGCCGCCGCCTCGCAGGGGAACTCTTTAGGCAGCTGGGCCAGGCCGGCGCGGTCGCACAGGACGCTGCAGCTCCTCTCCTGGGTGCAGGTGCAAGATGGCGGGCAGGCGCGGACGCAGGCCCAGCGGGCCAACGCCGCCTCAGGCAGCAGGCTCAGCAGACACACTGCAGGGAGAAGGACACCAGCTGATGAACATCCACCACTGGGAACCAGTACAGCTCTGAGCGGCTCAAACTGGTCCTGGGAAAATATTCACAGCCTGTAAACATTTTTAGTTTATAGCTATGAAATAAAATATCTTCAATTTGGATTTTAGGGCAGAAATGGAAAAAAATCTAATAATCATTGAGTGCAAAAGCAATCAAACCCTTTCCTGATCATTAAAATTCACAGTGAAAGGAGACGGAGTCCGACCATGTGATCAAAGTACGGCCGGCATCATCTAAAGCAGGATCAGATCTATATATCTATGTCTTCATTGGTTTCCTGTTAAATCCAGGAGGAGGACAAGGACACCATGCAGGGACACCATGCTGGCCTGGGAGGAGCTGCAGGATGACGATGAGCCTGGGAGCTTCTATGTTTCTTTTTCTATGTCTGCTTCTGTCTCCTTGAACCCCAGTGGGCCTCAGCAGATGGCCGCTCACACTGAGCCTGGTTCTGCTGGAGGTTTCTTCCTGTTCAAAGGGAGTTTTTCCTCTCCACTGTCGCTACAAGCA
>NW_024038857.1:0-8131 GCF_016077235.1 Cyprinodon tularosa | reverse complement strand
TCAACCGCTGGTTGTCTAGGTGGTGTCCTGAAAACAACGTGGGCTACATTAATAATTGGCAATCCTTTTGGGGAAAGCCTGGTCTGATTCGGAGAGACGGCATCCATCCCACTTTGGATGGTGCAGCTCTTCTTTCTAGGAATCTGGCCACATTTATTAGTCCTCCAAAACCCTGACCACCCAGGGTGCAGACCAGGAAGCAGAGTTGTAGTTTAACACACATCTCTGCAGCTTCTCTACTGTTACCCACTCTTTACTTTCTAGATTTTCCTTCTTTCATCTGAGGAACATTGCAAAAATTAGAAATATCCTGTCCAGGGGTGATGCTGAGAAACTAGTCCATGCATTTGTTACTTCAAGGCTGGACTATTGTAATTCTTTACTATCAGGAAGTCCACAAACTGTAGTTAAAAGCCTTCAGCTGATCCAAAATGCTGCAGCCAGAGTTCTAATGAAAATTAAAAAGAGAGATCATATCTCGCCTATCCTGGCTTCTCTTCATTGGCTTCCTGTTAAATCAAGAATAGAATTTAAAATCCTCCTTCTCACATATAAAGCCTTAAATGGCCAAGCTCCATCTTATATCAGAGATATGATTGTTCCTTATGTTCCTAACAGAGCACTTCGCTCTCAATCTGCAGGTTTACTAGTGGTTCCTAGAATTTCTAAAAGTAGAATGGGAGGCAGATCTTTTAGTTATCAGGCTCCTCTCCTGTGGAACCAACTACCAGTTTTAGTCCGTGAGGCAGACACCCTGTCTACTTTTAAGGCTAGGCTTAAAACTTTCCTTTTTGATAAAGCTTATAGTTAGGGTGGCTCAGGTTATCCTGAGCTATCTCTATAGTTATGCTGCTATAGGCTTAGACTTTTGGAGGACATAGGGACCCCCATTTCATCATTCTGCTTCATTCTCTCTCTGTTCTCCTATTCTGCAGAATCTGTTAGTTCAATCTCTAACCTTCCGCTCTCTCTGCTTTTCCTCAGAGTAGCTTTGCCTCGTCTGTTCCTGTTTGGCTGTGACGTCATCCTGGAAAGAAACATCAGCTGTGCTGCTTCTATCAACACCCTTGTTTATAGATGTTGGAGATCGGCCTGTTTTCCAGTGTGGTCCTGTTTCTCTGACTGTGACTGAGTGGATGTGCTCTCTTCGTCCTCTGGCATGGGAGCTGCCTTGGAGCTTGTCTGCCTGGCTGTGTGTTTCCTGGACGGGGCCGCCTTTTACAGCTGCTTTTTGTATCTCTGCTTCTGTCTCCTTGAACCCCAGTCGGCCTCGGCAGATGGCCGCTCACACTGAGCCTGGTTCTGCTGGAGGTTTCTTCCTGTTAAAAGGGAGTTTTTCCTCTCCACTGTCGCTACAAGCATGCTTAGTGTGGGGGATTGTATTTGAGTCAATGCAATCAACTGGTTTTCCTTAGATAGAAAACTTTGTATCAATTTGACTGTATGATCTGGTTGAACTGTAAAGTGCCTTGAGATGACATGTGTTGTGAATTTGGCGCTATATAAATAAACTGAATTGAATTTACTCCATCCAGACAGTGTCTTGCCCACGACCAAAATCTAATAAATTAGCAAAGATTTCCAAAGGAGTAAATCATGATAATCTAATTAAAATCAAAATAACTCCAATTGGGGAAAAAGTTAAAACAATTAAATGCGGTCTGTTTAACATAAGATCGCTTTCCTCTAAAAGTCTGCTAGTTAATGACTTGATTTGTGATAATCACATTGACTTGTTTTGCCTTACAGAAACCTGGCTGCAGCAAGAGGATTATGTGAGCATAAATGAGGCAACTCCTTCAAGCTATTTAAATTTTCACATACCCAGAAGTTCTGGGCGAGGAGGAGGAGTAGCAACAATCTTCCAGTCTGACTTACTGATTACTCCCAAAACAGTTAATACCTACAACTCTTTTGAACATTTAACCCTTAATTTCCCTGATCCAAATTGCAAGGCAAGAAAACCTCTTCTTTTTGTAACTTTGTATCGTCCACCAGGTCCTTACTCTGAATTTTTAGATGAGTTTTCAGAGTTCCTTTCTGATTTGGTATTAAATACTGACAGGGTCATCATAGTGGGAGATTTTAACATCCATTCTGACATTGAAGGCGATAGCTTAAGAGCAGCCTTTAATGCTATCTTAGACACTATTGGCTTTGTTCAAAATGTGAATAGTCCCACACATTCTCATCTTCATACTTTGGATCTTGTGCTGACATATGGCATAGAATGTGAAGAAATAACAGTATTTCCTCACAACCCTGTCCTCTCTGACCACTTTCTAATAACCTTCAGGATTACTTTAACAGAGTTCTCCTCCCCTAAAAGAAGGTTCAATTTTAGTAGATCTTTATCAGATAGTGCAGTTATACATTTTAAAGAATCTGCTTCACTTTCTCTCTCCTCTGTTTCGCTGAGCAGTGCTGCAGAGTGCAAACGTTTAGCTTATTCCCCTTCACAGGTTGATGATTTTGTTGATGGGGTTGCTAGTTCTCTGCGTATTGCCTTAGACAACGCAGCTCCTTTGAAAATGAAAACCGTTAAAAATAGAAAGCTTGCTCCTTGGTTTAATGCAGAGCTGCGTACTTTGAAGCAAAATGCTAGGAAACTGGAGAGAAAATATTGCTCCACAGCCCTGCGGGAGTCCTTCCTAGTCTGGAAAAATGGTTTACTGCTGTATAAGAGGACCCTTTGTAAAGCAAGAGCAGCATACTTCTCCTCATTAATAGAGGAGAATAAGAATAATCCTAGATTTCTTTTTAATACAGTTGCCAAACTCACCCAGAGCCATAGCTCTGTTGAACCATCCATTCCACCTGCTCTTAGCAGCAATGATTTTATGGGATTCTTTATAAATAAGATTGATCTTATTAAAAATAAGATCATAAGCACTCCTCTATCCGCGATTGTACCTGAGGTAGTCATGGAATCTGAACCGGGTTTAGACTGCTTTGATCCAGTTGAACTTTCTGAATTGCAAAATTATTGTCTTCATCTAAGCCTTCAACTTGTATGTTAGATCCAGTTCCAACCAGGTTATTTAAGGAGGTATTCCCTTTGATCTCCTCCTCCATTTTAGATGTGATTAATCTATCTCTGTTACAGGGATATGTACCTAAAGCTTTTAAGGTTGCTGTAATTAAACCTCTGCTTAAGAAACCGTCTCTTGACCCAGATGACTTGGTCAATTATAGACCTATATCCAATCTTCCTTTCTTATCCAAAATTCTTGAGAAAGTAGTTGCCAAACAAGTTTGCAATCACTTACACCATAATTAACTTTTTGAAGAGTTTCAGTCTGGCTTTAGAGCTCATCATAGCACTGAAACAGCTCTGGTGAAAGTCACTAATGATATTCTCATGGCCTCAGATAATGGACTTGTATCTGTGCTCGTCCTGTTGGATCTTAGTGCTGCATTTGATACAGTTGACCATAATATTCTTTTAGAAAGACTTGAATATTTTGTTGGAATTAAAGGAACAGCACTAGACTGGTTTAAATCTTATCTATCTGATCGATTTCAGTTTGTTCATGTTAATGATAGATCTTCAACACGCTCAAAGGTTACCTGTGGAGTACCACAGGGATCAGTGCTAGGACCAATTCTCTTTACTTTATACATGCTCCCAATTGGTAGAGTTATTAGACAGCATGGGATTAATTTTCACTGTTATGCTGATGATACCCAGCTATATCTGTCTATAAATCCAGATGAAGCTAATCCATTACATAGATTACAGGCATGTCTTGAAGACATAAAAACCTGGATGACTCTTAACTTTCTGCTTCTGAATGCAGACAAAACAGAAGTTATAGTCTTTGGACCAGAGTCTCTGAAAAAGAAACTGATTAGCCAGTCACTTCATTTGGATGGGATTAAACTGATTTCAGATAATAAAGTAAAAAATCTTGGTGTTGTTTTTGATCAGGACCTGTCATTTAAATCCCATATCAAAGAGGATTCTAGAATTTCCTTCTTTCATCTGAGGAACATTGCAAAAATTAGAAATATCCTGTCCAGGGGTGATACTGAGAAACTAGTCCATGCATTTGTTACTTCAAGGCTGGACTGTTGTAAGTCTTTACTATCAGGAAGTCCACAAACTGTAGTTAAAAGCCTGCAGCCTATCCAAAATGCTGCAGCCAGAGTTCTGATGAAAATTAAAAAGAGAGATCATATCTCGCCTATCCTGGCTTCTCTTCATTGGCTTCTTGTTAAATCAAGAATAGAATTTAAAATCCTCCTTCTCACATATAAAGCCTTAAATGGCCAAGCTCCATCTGATATCAGAGATCTGATTGTTCCTTATGTTCCTAACAGAGCACTTCGCTCTCAATCTGCAGGTTTACTAGTGGTTACTAGAATTTCTAAAAGTAGAATGGGAGGCAGATCTTTTAGTTATCAGGCTCCTCTCCTGTGGAACCAACTACCAGTTTTAGTCCGTGAGGCAGACACCCTGTCTACTTTTAAGGCTAGACTTAAAACTTTCCTTTTTGATAACGCTTCTAGTTAGAGTGGCTCAGGTTATCCTGAGCTATCTCTATAGTTATGCTGCTATAGGCTTAGACTTTTGGAGGATATAGGGACCCCCATTTCATCATTCTGCTTCATTCTCTCTCTGTTCTTCTATTCTGCAGAATCTGTTAGTTCAATCTCTAACATTCTGTTCTCTCTGCTTTTCCTCAGAGTAGCTTTGCCTCGTCTCTTCCTGTTTGGCTGTGACGTCATCCTGGAAAGAAACATCAGCTGTGCTGCTTCCATCAACACCCTTGTTTATAGATGTTGGAGATCGGCCTGTTTTCCAGTGTGGTCCTGTTTCTCTGACCGTGACTGAGTGGATGTGCTCTCTTCGTCCTCTGGCATGGGAGCTGCCTTGGAGCTCGTCTACCTGGCTGTGTGTTTCCTGGACGGGGCCGCCTTTTACAGCTGCTTTTTGTGTCTCTGCTTCCGTCTCCTTGAACCCCAGTCGGCCTCGGCAGATGGCCGCTCACACTGAGCCTGTTTCTGCTGGAGGTTTCTTCCTGTTAAAAGAGAGTTTTTCCTCTCCACTGTCGTTACAAGCATGCTTAGTGTGAGGGATTGTATTTGAGTCAATGAGTCAATGCAATCAACTGGTTTTCCTTAGATAGAAAACTTTGTATCAATTTGACTGTATGATCTGGTTGAACTGTAAAGTGCCTTGAGATGACATGTGTTGTGAATTTGGCGCTATGTAAATAAACTGAATTGAATTGAATTGAATCATACCGACCAGCATCACCAAACAGCAACCTAAGTCCACTTTGACACCCTTCCCATTATGATGCAGCTGTGCTAAAAGATTTCCTTATTTGTAAAACCAGAGCCAAAGTATAGCTTCACATGATGCTCCACATTCCTCATTTTAGGGAAGAAAGTGCTTATCGTAAGAGTTGGCATAAAATACAACTTTATTTTTGCAATATTAGGACTTTATTCTCGTAATTATATGACTTTATTCTCATAATATGAAGGTTTTATTCTCGAAATAAAAAAATATACAAATCTCTAGCCTAAACCTCTGTCGTATGTACACACCCATTCAGATCTTTGAAGTAAAATAATCCCCACTGCATATGTCCAACGCCACTGTAACATTTTCTCTTTAGTCCTAAGAAGCCTCAGGTCAACTCACTAAATGATTACGGGTGTTGTGCGAAATTCTGTTTCCCTGTGAAAATCTGTTCCCCCTGTGTCGGGAGCGCGCATTGCAGCCAGAGAGGCAGATCTGACCATTTTCACATCTCTCCTGATCATTTCATGGTAAAAACAGCTCATATAATCATGCCAATGTTTTAACATTCAGTTTAGTCGGTTGTTCTTTTTACTAATTTGTAAAATAAATAAATTAACGAGGTCTTCCTACGCTGTCTTGTGTTGTTTTTTTAAACGCCAAGAGAATCGGTATTTCTCCAACTTTTGACCCTTCATTTTCTGAACCAAAATGTCTCGTCTTTAATGCCAGATTGAAAAATGTATTCCCAAAATGAAAGATGACTTTAAACAAACCTGTGACCATAACATACCCCCTACAAAGAGACAAGGTGTTATTTAATCCCCAAATCAGATAAAGACCCAAGACTCGTTGAGAATAGAAGACCTATCCCACTTATAACTCTATTATAAACTGCTAACCTACATATTTACCACGCGCCTTTATAAACTGGAATCTCAAATATTATTGCAGAATCAGTCTGGCTTCTTAAAACCAACGATCCACAACAATATTAGACTAGTAATGGATTTTATCTAATATAGAGACTTAATTAATGATGATGGTTTTATTCTTTTCTTAGATTTTTATAAAAACATTTGATTATGTAGAGCACAATTTTTGTTTACAGAACTTAAATATTTTTGCTTTGGAGGAAAAATTTATGAATTTAATTAGAGGTCTATATCAGAAAATCAATAATTGTGTAATACTTCCTAAAGGTACGACAGCTAGATTTAACATTAATGTCGGTATTCCTCATGGATGTCAGATTTCCCCATATGTGTTTATTTTGGTTGCAAAAATGTTAGCAATCTACCTAAAAAACTGTGCCCACATTGAAAAATTAGACATCTTTTGTACAAAATTAACCATTAGCCAGTTGGTAGATGACCCTACCCTTTCTTTAAAAATAACCGTCAAATTCCTATAGCAATAGATACAATTTACTTGTTTTCGGAGGCCTCAGGACTCTCACCATATAATAAAAAAAGGTCAACTATTATCCATTCATGACACAACCAAAAAAGAAATATTGAAAATCCCAATTAAGTCTAAAATTAAATACTTAGGAATTATTTTACCACAAACTAAGGCTTAACTTTGAATATTGAAAGCATAATCACAAAATGCAATTCCCAACTTAATTCATGGCTTCAACATGACCTTTCCATATCAGGGAGAATCCTGCTCTCCAAAATGGAGTGCTTGTCCAGATTCATTTTTTCAACTTGCAGTATTGCTGTCCAAAATAGCCTGATTAAAACCATCAATCAAATGAACATTAACTTAATTTGGAGAAACAGACCACACCACCAGGAGAAGGTCAAAGGTGAAAGGAGTAGCAACAATCTTTCAGTCTGACTTACTGATTACTCCAAAGGCAGTTAATAATTACAACTCTTTTGAACATTTTTCCCTTAGTTCCCTCATCCAAATTGCAAAGCCAATAATCCTTTTCTTTTTGTAGCTTTTTATCATCCACCAGGTCCTTACTCTGAATTTTTAGATGAGTTTTCAGAGCTTCTATCTGATTTGGTGTTAAATACCGGCAGGGTCATCATAGTGGGGGATTTAGTGATAATGGAGCCTTGCCAGCATGTGCTATTTTCAATTGCAACTTTTTATTTGGGCAATCCTTTCCTTGGTGCAACATGCTAAATAAAGTTATTGGGAAGTCATCAAGGTGTTTGAGCCCCAAAGACATTTTTATTTCATGTTTTGTATGTGAGGGAATGCGCAAAATCTGTTGTGCATTCTAGAGAAAGTATTTTGGGGCCTGTCACAATGTGATAGATAGATAGATAGATAGATAGATAGATAGATAGATAGATAGATAGATAGATAGATAGATAGATAGATAGATAGATAGATAGATAGATAGATAGATAGATAGATAGATAGATAGATAGATAGATAGATAGATAGATAGATAGATAGATAGATAGATAGATAGATAGATAGATAGATAGATAGATAGATAGATAGATAGATAGATAGATAGATAGATAGATAGATAGATAGATAGATAGATAGATAGATAGATAGAGTATATACAGTGCATCCACATATGACAGCTTTTTAAATTTCTTTTATAGCAGGATCATTATCCAGGGTGTTTACATGAAATGCATTTCGCAATCTCTTGTTGAAGCTTAAAACACCTGTCAGACCTCAATAAACATTCAGTGTTTGCACCATAATTGAAGGTTAGGTGAAAAAAAAACATATAGAGCAAATATTTGATCTTTTTTTTTACATTAGTGGCATCTTAAATTTAAACAAGTGAGGTTATATTGGACTGATCACATTTGACAATAGATGGAATTACTATGCATTAACCATTTTAATCATAACTTGTGACTCCAGCAGTATTGGTCTCAAATTCATGAGCAT
>NW_024038855.1:0-8531 GCF_016077235.1 Cyprinodon tularosa | reverse complement strand
TTTTTAGCTCTGCAATAAACATCAAACTAATGAAACAGAATAAAATCAGTTTAAATGTTGTATATTTAGTGCTGTGGTGTTTCCTTGTCTTGTTGCTGTGGTAACCAGCCATCAGGGTGAAGGCTGAGGGCAGCTAGGGTCTACCAAGATAGAGGATGGCAGGCGTGGTGATGTCACATCTGGATCTGGTGACTCAGTTACCAACAAACAGTGTCTGCAGCATTAGCTAGAAGCCACTCTAGGTCCCACTGATAATAATATTAGTGTGTGAATCAGAGTGACGGTTTCCAAAGGCCAACACAGCACAGCTGATCAGAGTCATGGTGACTTCCAGCTCTGCTACCAGCAGCTGCTGGACACAGTTTCTGTTAGAGAGAAATGTTTGGAGACTGAAAGGATGAAATTTATTTGTATTTTAACCTGATTTTAAATCATGTTTAGAGTATTTTCCTCATGTTGATTCCCTGTCTTGGCCAACAAGCTCTGGCCTTGTTTGTGTGTTAGAGGGATCAGCTGATCAGCCTCCAACACTGTGGTGTGTTTGGAAAGAGGAATGAAATCCAACAGGAGCTCAGAAGGAAAAGTTGAGGATCAGAGCAGGAAGAAGGTGGCGGCTGGTGAGGAGGAGGTATAGACCATAACTTCATTATTATGGAGAATGTTTGATCTCTGGTTAATGAGAATAACTAGTATTAGCCTCTCATAGAGAGTCACTGTGTGTTTCAGGAGGCTTCAATGATTGGTTTACAGAGACGTGGCTCCGCCCCATTCTGGACTCTACCAGGAGACTAACCAGCTTTCATGGATATAATTAGGGAGGGTTGAGGTGATCAGTACAGGACAAAGCTGAAGAAGAAAAGGGTCCAAACTAACATCAGGAAGGTGTGAAATGAGTTGAAGAGCATCACTAATGTTGGACCAAAGACAACAGCAGAGATGGACTGGTTCTAATTCTTTACTCTCAGGAAGTCCACAAACTGTAGTTAAAAGCCTTCAGCTGATCCAAAATGCTGCAGCTAGAGTTCTGATGAAAATGAAAAAGAGAGATCATATCTCTCCTATCCTGGCTTCTCTTCATTGGCTTCCTGTTAAATCCAGAATAGAATTTAAAATCCTCCTTCTCACATATAAAGCCTTAAATGGCCAAGCTCCATCTGATATCAGAGATCTGATTGTTCCTTATGTTCCTATCAGAGCACTTCGCTCTCAATCTGCAGGTTTACTGGTGGTTCCTAGAATTTCTAAAAGTAGAATGGGAGGCAGATCTTTTAGTTATCAGGCTCCTCTCCTGTGGAACCAACTACCAGTTTTAGTCCGTGAGGCAGACACCCTGTCTACTTTTAAGGCTAGGCTTAAAACTTTCCTTTCTGATAAAGCTTATAGTTAGAGTGGCTCAGGTTATCCTGAGCTATCTCTATAGTTATGCTGCTATAGGCTTAGACTGCTGGAGGACATAGGGACCCCTATTTCATCATTCTGCTTCATTCTATCTATATTCTCCCACTCTGCAGAATCTGTTAGTTCAATCTCTAACATTCTGCTGTCTCTGCTTTTTCTCATAGTAGCTTCATCTGGTCTGTTCCTGTTTGGCTGTGACTCCATCCTGGAGAGAAATATCAGCTATGCTGCTTCGTTCAACACCTTTGTTTATAGATGCTGGAGATAGGCCTGTTTTCCAGTGTAGTCCTGTTACCGCCTTTTACAGCTGCCTTTTTCTATTTCTAGTTCTGTCTCCTTGAACCCCAGTCAGCCTCAGCAGATGGCCGCTCACACTGAGCCTGGTTCTGCTGGAGGTTTCTTCCTGTTAAAAGGGAGCTTTTCCTCTCCACTATCGCTACATGCATGTTTAGTGTGAGGGATTGCATTCAAGTCAATGAGTCGACTCAATCAACTGGTTTTCCTTCGATAAAAAACTTCTAATCAATTTGTAAAGTAAAGAGCCTTGAGATGACGTGTTGTGAATCGGCGATATATAAATAAACTGAATTAAATTGAATTGAATGGATGGGAGGAGACCAAGAGGAGGTCAACAAGTTAGATTTGATTTTAATTCAATTCAATTCAATTCAATTCAGTTTATTTATATAGCGCCAAATTCACAACACATGTCATCTCAAGGCACTTTACAGTTCAACCAGATCATACAGTCAAATTGATACAAAGTTTTCTATCTAATGAAAACCAGTTGATTGCATTGACTCATTGACTCAAATACAATCCCCCACACTAAGCATGCTTGTAGCGACAGTGGAGAGGAAAAACTCCCTTTTAACAGGAAGAAACCTCCAGCAGAACCAGGCTCAGTGTGAGCGGCCATCTGCTGAGGCCGACTGGGGTTCAAGGAGACAGAAGCAGAGATACAAGAAGCAGCTGTAAAAGGCGGCCCCGTCCAGGAAACACACAGCCAGGCAGACGAGCTCCAAGGCAGCTCCCATGCCAGAGGACGAAGAGAGCACATCCACTCAGTCACGGTCAGAGAAACAGGACCACACTGGAAAACCGGCCGATCTCCAACATCTATAAACAAGGGTGTTGATGGAAGCAGCACAGCTGATGTTTCTTTCCAGGATGACGTCACAGCCAAACAGGAACAGACGAGGCAAAGCTACTCTGAGGAAAAGCAGAGAGAGCAGAAGGTTAGAGATTGAACTAACAGATTCTGCAGAATAGGAGAACAGAGAGAGAATGAAGCAGAATGATGAAATGGGGGTCCCTATGTCCTCCAAAAGTCTAAGCCTATAGCAGCATAACTATAGAGATAGCTCAGGATAACCTGAGCCACCCTAACTATAAGCTTTATCAAAAAGGAAAGTTTTAAGCCTAGCCTTAAAAGTAGACAGAGTGTCTGCCTCACGGACTAAAACTGGTAGTTGGTTCCACAGGAGAGGTTTTTAACAGATTGGATTATGATATTTCATCCCACCTTCCCCTCCAACACCTATCTGGGGGTCATCAAACCCTCAATTGCTCCTCAGCTTCTCTTCCTCTTCACTTAGACCCCTTCTACTTCTACCACCATTGTTGTTTTCTAACATCTCAGAGCCTCTGATCACCATCACCATGTGAGGATTGAGCTCCATGTTCTATGTCCAGGAACTGAGGCAGCCCCAGATGGTTCAAGCCATAGACTTCCTATAGAGTTTAAGAGGAACTGCATCAATGTAATGTCAGCCATCCTTCAGAAAGTGCAGGACAAGAGCCCCTTAAAATATCCCACTTTGAGGCAGTTGACCTGTTTGGACCCCAGAAAGATGTTCTCTGATCCAGAAGGGAGCCAGAGCAAGATGAGAAAGCTTGTTCAGAGGTTTCTACACGATAAGCAGTTGCCAGAAGGTGTTTTAGCTGGTATGAGAAAGTACAGAAGTTTATTTCTTTCTGCATTCATTACAATTAATGAATGAGTGAATTTAATCTGCCTTGTTGCTGAAATCTGCTCTAGTCTACAAATCGATTGGAAAATATCTGTCTCTAAAGGCATAAGAGAATAAATTATGATTAATGAACCTCTTTCTTGTATAGGACTTGGTGTGACTATAAAACAAAGCATTAGCGTTTATTGATTTTTTTGCCTATCTTTGTATTGTTTCTTGCAGGTGACGTGGTCATACAGCAGTTCTAGGATTATTTTATCTGCTAAAGCTAGAAACGACACCTTCCTCTACTACCAGCCCTCTGTCACAAGGGTGGATGTCTTCCTCCATCATGCTTTCCAGAGCAAGAGCTTCACTGAGCTGTGGAGGTTTTGTAAGAAGCTTCTTCTCCTATCGCATGGTCAGGCAACAGTGGAGAGAGGCTTCTCAATAAACAAAGAGGTTGAAACTTGCAACCTGCAAGAAAAAACAATGGTCACCCAGCGCCTGATCTGTGACTATGCGACAGTTTGTGGGGGCGTCCTCAAGGTCCCATCACTAGGGAGTTGCTTTCATCAGTTGCAGCAGCTAGGTCAAGGTACAGGATTTACTTAGAGGAGGAAAAGAAAAAGAAACTGACTGATATTGCAACCCAGAACCAAAGGGCAGCTGCAGCGCGTATTGAGGAACTGAAGAAGAAGAAAAAGGTTCTGTCTGCGGTGGCAAAAGTTCTCTTGGATGATGCTGATAAGCTGGCTACACAAGCCGAGAGCACGGATGGCACGGAGATGGCCCAACTTATCACCAAATCAAACATACTAAGAAAACAATACAAAGAAAAATGGCAGAGTAGCAACAGGTGGAGGGCGATCTGAAGAAGGCATGCAGTACCATGCCATAGCTGCAAAAAAGACTTAGCACTGGTTATGTTGTGGCTTTAAAACTGATTTGTTTGTTTTGGTCCCTGCTAAAACAAAGTGTGTGAATTCAGTTAAATTGTTGTTAAAATATATCTGTTATATGTTTGTTTTTAACTTTCTTTCTATATGGAAAGTTTTTCAAAACTTGAAACATTGGTGCAATGTTTTATGTTACAATAAACATTTCGGTAAAGTTGTTACAAGCAGGTTTTCTTGTGTTTCTTGTGATGTTGGTATTAAATTTTTATTTCTAGTGGCATTAAAAAGTCTTAAAAGTCTTGAATTGAACTTGCCTTATGCTGTAGGAACCCTGGAAAGAGATGGATGAAGGAATAATGGCAGACGTGGTCTGGAGATGTACAGTACAGGTGTGTGTATTAAAAGGAGATTAGCTGAATGTTGTCATGATGGTTGATTGAACTTTTAAGAAGCATTTACACCATATGTTGCAGCTCTTGCCTCCATTGGTATTTTTTTATTTATTTATTTGACTTCTGTAAAGTGAAACCACATCATTTACAGCTCTTGTGATTCATTTCACTGCTTGGCTTTTTACTGGTCCTTTAATTTTGCTGCTCAGCTCTCAGTCAGCAGAACCTTGATCTCTGAACCAGGAAAGTTTTTCTTCTTCATTTTTGATGCCTTTTATTGTGAATGAACACCTCCTGAATTCCCTTTACATGGTATTATTGGGGCGCTAATTATGGAGATTTACATTTCTCATTAACAGCAGCTCATTTACCCACAGGTGGACTGCATCAGGTTTACAAGGATCATTTACTGAAGTTAGGAACGTGTGTTGAAGCTGATGTGGCTCATTCTTTAGAACCCACAGTAGGAGAAATTTATGACAAGAACAGGAAAATGTTACATGAGGCCCAATGACTACAGGATAATCTCCTCCTGGAGGAGCATGTGGCGACAGTAGGTATTTGATTGCATTTTGTTTTTGACTCTAAAGCAGCCCCTCACATCAAGCATGCATGCAGTGACAGTGGAGAGGAAAAAGATCTCTTTTTAACAGCGAGAAACATCCATCAGAACTATGTTTAGTGTAAGCAGCCTTCTGTTAAGGCCGACTGGGGGTTCAAGCAGAAAGAAGCAGACATAGAAAAACCAACATTTTCTTCAATTAATCTCATGTTTATGTCGGTTTCTCTAAAAAGAATCAAAATTCTCCACAGATACAAAGATGTCCTGAGAGAGTTTCTGTCCACATGATGAAATGACTTATAGAGGTTTGGTTAAAGTCCAGAAAATAACTTCCAGAAGTCCAGAGATTTGATGTCATAAAGTTAATAAAGAAACACATTATTATAATTTTTTGTTTTTATAATTAAGGATAAACTAATCAACTAAACCTCTGTGTTGGTAAATATGGCTGAAGGTGATGTTTGTTGGTCTTCCAGCTGCCATCCTGCCACCAGACGTCTCTTTGACAGCTCGGCCATCTGTGTTCCTCAGTGTTGACTCCATGATGGAAGGAGGAAAAAACGTGACCTAAGATCCATTTTCTCCTCCAGTCGTTAGAATGGTTGAGGCTGTTGATAACGCAGCAAACATTCATAATTTGATCATTTCTAATGCTGGATAATCCAAACAAACCACACTGCTCCACCAAGCCTCCTGGTCCTAAGCTCCCACAATGCATTGCCTGTTGACGTCACATTCATAAGCTCTATAAACAGCAACCATCTCAGCCTCTCTAAGGGCTATGCTGGAATATATTTCTACAGGTTAGAGGGAGGAGAGGAAGGAGGAGCACAGAAAAACAGAACAAGCTGATGATGCTGGAGAAGCAGAACTCCAAACCATTCATTTAAATCCAGTTTTTATCTCTGATATCCTCAGCTTCATTGAAATCATCTAAACAACAACAGGACAAAGCAATGAAATAAACAACTCTAAATCATTTGATCCTAATCTAATAATCTCTGCCCAGAATCAACCTCTAATCTGACCTGTTCTGATTAACAGTGAAGCTGGTGGGGCTCCAGGATGCAGCAGCTCTGCAGACTGATATGCTCGCTGTCAGCAGACAGAGCTGTGCTTCTGATGGCATTGATGTTCAGGCAGTGGACTAATGTCTCTTCCTGGAGAATCTATGCTCAGATTCTCATCTTGCAGGACAGGAACCACCAGACTCATCCAGCTAGCCTCAGTTTTCAGCTGCAGACACAGACAGCTGACTGACTGGGATCTAGAACACTGGTTTGAAGAAAGCCTTTTACTGACCAATGAGATCAAGACATTCACATGTGGAGGTCCCTCCTGTATAACTGCTGCTGCAGAAGAAGAACGCTGCTCCTTTCTAGTTTTGTAGCTCTATGACATCAGCTGAGGTGTCAAGTAACAAAGTACAAATACCTCATTATAGTACTTAAGTACACTTTTTAAGTATCTATACTCAACTCCATTACTTATTTTTCTTTCTACTTCTGACTTCTACTCATTACATTTTCACACCAGTATCTGTACTTTCTATTCCTTACATTTTTAAAACAAACGTTACTCGTTACTCTTGGCTTCAGTTTAATGCAGAGGTCACGGATTAGCGGACCGTGGTCCGGTGTTATGCTGAAAGAGTGCATGCCTGCTGAGATATGTATGCCGGCGTTAGTTTTGAAACTGCAAAGTTTTGTCTTAAGCAGAAAATGAAACACGCATCTACACAGCACAGCGTTCACAGACCAGTGTGATTCATTCACGAGATTCACTAGTTTTCACTAGATGTGGAGGGAACCAATGATCTGCATAGGTTGACTCACATTAAACATTAAACCAGGGGTAACCAATAAAAAATCAGCGGGGTCTGAATAAAGAAAATTATCAGTCAGTAAAGGTCCAGAGACATTTTTAATGATCTGTTACTTTAAACAGAATTTTACATTGAATTTTGAAACAAAAAAGATAAAAAAATAGAAATTGCCATAAATAGCATCGCGTGCTATCTCAGAGGAGTTGAACCTTGTATGACTGTATTCCTGTATATCCATCAGTAGTTAAAGGTCAAAGGTCAGCAAATGCTCATTCTGCCTGTAAAACAATGACAGCGTAATTGTTGCTGTATGATCTGAAGCCTCATTTGGAGCTTTTAAACAGGCTGTGAAAAACTTTGATCATTTGCTGCTGTAATATTATAGATTTTTTAGAATAAAAAGCTAGCAGATGTGCAGAATCAAAAAATAACAGAAAAACAATTATAGAGCATTCAGTATTGTTAGAAAGCCCACACTGTTTCTGAATAAATACATTATTGTATGAGTTAAGTTCTGTTCAAATTATGTCTTTTTTCTTGTAGGTGTGAAATGTCCCATGCTCCTGAAAGCACCATAGCTATCTGATATGGGGTTCCATTTGTATCAAAAATAAAAAGAAGTCATATGTGCAGATGTGTCGTTGCTATGTGTCGTTGGTCTATGTCGTTGGTCTATGTTGCATGTATATGTAGATGTTGCATATGTGTATGTTGCATATGCGTTCGCTGCATATGTGTTCGCTGCACATGTCTATGTTTCATATGTCTACGTTGCACATGCGTTCGCTGCATATGTGGTTGATGTCGTTGGTCCATGCTGTTGGTTCATGTCGTTGGTCCTTGTCGTTGGTCCGTGTGACTATTGCCTGTTCTCTTCGCCATTAAAAAGTCTTGAAGTAGGTCATGTATGATCAATTTTTTCACTAGATATTACAAAAATGTTGGTCTTTCAATATCAGTGGTTTCAATAACTACTTTTTTCAAAATGCTTAGATTTCTACCTCGTATTTTCTTTAGGCATTAGTCAGGGCAGCTAAGAAGGTCGAGGGATCCTGGCCCCCTGAAGGGAGCGCTATTTCCCATAGATCCGCGGCCGGATTTTATTGTATTTTTTAATCTGCGATACATCTTCATTTCATTTTAAGAATGATTTTCACCCTCTGTATGTTTTTTTAACTCCTCTCTCTTATTTTCTTCAGCGCAGCTCACAGTTTTTAAGCAAATTCTGTAGTTTCCGGCATTCTTCTAAATCTGCAACTAGGTCACATCTTTTTGGGCCTTCTACTGCCTCTAGTGGCGTGGTGGTGGTAACACAAGTAATGTAATTATATTACTAAGTCAAAATGCCACAAAGTCTTTATTGTTTATTATTAATTCTGGCATTAGAATAATAATATTAATAATAATAATAAGTCTGTGCAAATTGAAATTCCTTGGAATCTTCTTTAAAACCCCAGATATATATGTTCAGCGAGTACCGTTATCTGTACAGCCAAAATGAAA
>NW_024038854.1:0-8706 GCF_016077235.1 Cyprinodon tularosa | reverse complement strand
AATAATAAGCATTCAATTAATTACCCCCAATAAATGGTGAAATGATATGTTCTCATAATAAATCATTTATTTAAAAAATGCTGTGTCTTTTTTGTAAAATTGCTTTTAAAATGCTTAAGTGTTTTTATTCTTTTATTTTCTTTCAAAAAATTACTAGATTTTAAAAACACTCAGTTTTTGAAAGGTATTATATATTTATAGAAACTAAAATGCTCGGATCTTTCTTTCTGTCATTTTGTGTGCGTGTGTGGTATCTGCAATGTTTTCGTTAAATATTCTTAAATGCCTTTTTGCCATTTTAATTTTTTATTTAATTTTAAAAACGAAAGAAATGGAAATGGGGTTTTTACAGGTTTGCTTAAAAAGATTTATATAGTAGCCCATAATATAATAGTGAAACATAAAGTCAGGAAAATGTGTCATAGAAAATGTTTTTTATTTGCATTTCAACTCAAATCAATGTATTACTGATAGCAAATGACATGTATCTCTTGGCCCTGGGAATATTACATGCCAGTCGCTGCTCCATTCAAGGCTATGACCTCATTGATTACATTGTCCAGGTGATCTATGTATTTATTACAGTCCTTTCTGGTGAGTTTGTCCCTCCAAAATTACTCTATATCAGAGATCAGTTCGTCCCTGCTCTAGGGTTTGGCCTCGCAGCGAATGTATAGTTTCATCGCAGCCCAGACTAACTCAATGGGGTTGAGATCCGGCGACTCAGCTTGTGTTGGCACCCAGTTAATTCCCTCACTCTGGATGCAGGCTCTTGCACTGGCAGCCGTGTGTTTGGGATCGTTGTCTTGGAAAAACCGATGTGTAGACATTTACTCTCTTGTTCTCTGACAATAGAATTCAAGCACCGCTATTTACAGTAGCAGCGACATTCCTGCATTAAGTGGTTTGCTTAACTAATTGGTGATGTTTAGAACAGGATGACATACAAAAGAGGAACCCATTATATCCAGATTATGTTTTGGTCATACGTGGTTAAATAGTACATGATTTAAAATGGGAATAAACCGGATTAGCTCACTGACTTGCGCGTTGATCACATAACTATGTTCTTCTCTCCAAAATACAAAGCTGCACCGCAGGCTTTGGAAGAAAAATACGCCACAGAGCAGAGTCAGGATGCATCTGTTCCGTCAGAACAGCAGTGAAATACTGTACTTTACACGTCAGTCACTATTTGTCCTACTGTACTTTGTATTTTTTTTTCTAAATCATTTTTCATTTTCTCCCGTTCCAATCCGTCACGGCGGGGCGGTGCTGATCCCTGCAATATTAACCCTTCATTTCGTATTGATGATTAAAAATATTACTTATTTATTTATAACTATATTATTTTACAGTACAGTACAGTAGTTAACAACATTTATACCGTACTTTTGTTGGTTAAACAAATGCTTGGGCCTGTATAAAGTTTTTATTCCCTGATTTCAATGTTGTATGCAGTATTTCATTGTATGATAACTGTAAAAAAAAATAAAGGTTTCTACTTCAGGTATTTCACCTATTGCGGGTTCTTTTTGGAACGTAACCCCCGCGATAAACGAGGGTTCACTGTATTTAAAATGGGAATACTCCGGATTAGCTCACTGACTTTTGGGTCGATCACAGCCATCTCTGACAACAGTTTAGAAACGCCGCTATTCATCGCGGCAGCAAGCAGCATTCTTGCATAATGTGCCCAAAAAGCCTGGGGGTTGGGCCTTTCATGCTTGTTGTATCAGGCATCATAGAGTCCTTTTCCAGATCAAACTGAAAATGTTACCAGCTAGATGATAATAAAAATAATGATAATAATAATAACAAAAAATAGTATAACAATACGCCTATTATTATCAGAGTAAGATATTGAGGCTGTAGAATGATAATCCCTATGGTCTAATGTACCGTATTTTCACGACCATAAGGCGCACCGTACTAAAAGGCGCACTCTCAGTTATGTGTCCCATTTCTGTATTTAACACACACATAAGGCGCACCGGACTATAGGGCGCGTTTTTTATATACAGGTACATATCCTCTACTACCTTTAAATACCTCTACTGCGTATTTAAAAATATAGCGGGGGCAAAACTGAGTATGACTGTGCTTTATTCATGTATTTATTACAAAGTATTAATCAAACCTGGCAGCTGGCCGTGAGACAGACACATCGCAGATGACACAGCGCTGTGATCACTCCTAAATTAACTTTAAATCCTGAAACCTGCCGACAGAATATGTTCGCTTTTATTACCGGTATCCTGGTGCCTGCAGTTTAAATTATTTAGATGAAAAACACCTGCCAGCCACCGCGTGAACCCGGAGGCTGCCCAGCCTAGAGGCTGCTGTTGAATTAAGTTTTCAGGTAGAAAAATAGAGCGGGAGCAAAACTGAGTATGATTGTGCTTTATTCATGTATTTATTACAAAGCATTAATCAAACCCATCAAAGTCATCATCCTCTGTTTCTGAATTAAACAGCTGCGCTAAATCAGACATGCCAGTTTCCCCTTCTTCGCCGCAGAGTCACTTTCCGTACCGTGCAGCTCCTCGGAAATAATGCCGGCTTTTGCGAAAGCTTGAACAACAGAGCCAGCAGACACGTTAGTCCAAGCATCAACAATCCATCCGCAAACGGTGGCGTAACTTGCCCGGCGCTGCCTTCCACTTATCCTGAAACTGTGGTCTCTGTCTGTCATCCATCGCTCCCACGCCGCTCGCAGCCTTACTTTGAACGGCCGGTTCACACCGATGTCGAGCGGTTGAAGTTCCTTTGTCAGACCTGCCAGGATAACGGCGAGCACAGCGTTCATTTGTTTCACTATGTTTTTCACATCAGCTGTGAGATGGGCACGCATGGAGTCACAGATTAACTGCGATGGTGATGCGTGGAAAAAACCACCTGGTCTCCTCACATACACCTGCCTCAGCCACGCTTTCATCATCTCCTCATCCATCCAGCCTTTTTCATTTGTCTTAATATCATATGTCATCAGAGCGCTGTGTCTGTCTCGCTGTCAGCTCCCAGATCAGCTTCTCTGATTGGTTGATGCGGCGCTTCCAGCAGCAAAACTTCAATTTTTCCATCTCGAGCAGCAGCACGTTGGCGGCGTGTCAGATGCTTAAACGCTCCCGAAGCGCTGCGCCTGCTGCTCAAAATGCGCTGCGGGACCTTTTGCTGCGCCTATACGCGCGTCAACCATTGACTTTGCATGTAAACTTGCTGCTTCTGCTGCGCCTGCTGCGTTGCAGTTACAACACACATAGGGCGCACCACACCAAAGGGCGCACCGCACATTTTGAGGAAAAAAAGACGTTTATGTGCGCCTTATAGTCGTGAAAATACGGTAATTCCTTGGAAAGGTGGAGCGCACATCAGCTGATCTAAATAAAAGAAAGACACCATAAAGTCAAACAGCATAATAGGCTAGTATCCGTAAAATATATAAATAAGTTAAATAAGTTATTGTACAATTTTTGATATCATAGGCCATCAAGTGATTAACAAAAAAATACAAAAACATTTAAGGCAACAATAATAAACTCGGCCACAGCTGGGACCGAACCCTCAACCTTTTGAACTGCAGATCATTCACCCTACCCTCTACGCTAAAGCTGGGGAACAGTTTGCTCAGCTCGCAACACGTCACACCCCACCCAGTCTGCTTATTGACCTATCTAATCCTGACTCATGGGACGCCGAAATGGACTCAGACTGCTATAGTAGTGCTGCTATAGTGGCTATAGTAGTCACATGTTTTTCACGCAATTCGTGAAACACGGGGAGCATGAGTGAAGTGTCCATTTCCAACCAGCACCCACTGTAATGGGCAGGCAGTTACACTTGTATGCGATTCAGCAGCCTGTAAAACTTGTTTTAAAGATAATGTAAATGCTAAAAGCATCTGAAATTGCCCTTTTTTGTAAAATCAGCAAATGGTCAAACATCCCTTGAATGGATGCCATCGGCAATAGAAACAGAAGACCTTTAAGCAGGAAAAAGGAAAAAGGTTGCATGCCACCAACTCACCCCTTTAATCTGTTAGGATGAGACTTGATAGAAAAAATTAGGCATTGCAATGGGGATGAAGGCTATACCAATAGCATGATGTAATGGCAACTAAATCCTCTTGTGTTTTATGGAACATGCTTATCGTCTCTGCTCCATGTCTATCTGTTCCAATTATGGAAACAGCCTTATAAAATTCAGTTGGATGCAAAACCCCAGGTCCAAAGTTTAGCATGAGTTGAAATAACTAAGCATTCTTTCCTATCATTATCTGATGAAATGATTTAAAAGATATCCCAACTGCTTTGTGGTCTACAAGGCCAACTGATGCAGGACTGTTGACGACTGTAGAACCAGTTAAAATTGTTCCTTAATTGCAACACAGGCCGCGGATAACACAATATCTGCTAAATCGTGAAGCAAAGGAAAGTATAAAACCAGTTATGAAAAACTTATTTGGTGCAGAAAGAAGTCTGTTGCTTGGGCCATGTTATTTCAGAAGAAGGTAAAATAAGCTTTCTGTGAATCTGGTTGAGCGGGCAAGAACCTGAACAGTCAGTCTATGAAAACACACACACGCACAAAGACTGTCTGTCTGTCTCTATCTCTTTGTCTGTCTCTCTTTCATGCACGCACATGTTTTCCTTTAATCCAGTTTCTGATGAATGGAACTGGGTCGAATTTGTCCAGAGGAGGTCCCTTGAGGTCCACAAACAGGAGTGAAGACCTGCTGTCTGTTCCCTGTTGCCCGTGTTATTAACTGTGGAAAAGCACATGGCTAATTTGCATATGCTAACAGGATTGGCTGGCTCCACTTGGCAAAAAACAGAACATATTTGTGAATAAAGGTTTTGAATTTTAATACTGGACATTTTAGTGACCATTGGCGACAATCCTGCTTTGTGCAGGCGGTCTGCTCCAGATCGCCTGCACAAAGCAAAGCCTACAGCCTCCTCTGTGGCTCCTGTCCGCTCCGCTCTGAGTAGTTATGGGTTGGACCCCCTTTTGCCTTCAGAACTGCCTCAATTCTTCGTGGCATAGATTCAACAAGGTGCCGGAAGAATTTTCTCAGGGAGTTTGGTCCATATTGACATGATGGCATCACACAGTTGCCGCAGATTTGTCAGCTGCACATCCATGATGCAAATCTCCCGTTCCACCACATCCCAAAGATGCTCTATTGGATTGAGATCTGGTGACTGTGGAGGCCATTTGAGTACAGTGAATTCATTGTCATGTTCAAGAAACCAGTCTGAGATTATTCCAGCTTTATCACATGGTGCATTATCCTGCTGAAAGCAGCCATCAGAAGTTGGGTACATTGTGGTCATAAAGGGATGGACATGGTCAGCAACAATACTCAGGTAGGCTGTGGCGTTGCAACGATGCTCAATTGGTACCAAGGGGCCCAAAGAGTGCCAAGAAAATATTCCCCACACTATGACACCACCACCACCAGCCTGAACCGTTGATACAAGGCAGGATGGATCCATGCTTTCATGTTGTAGACGCCAAATTCTGACCCTACCATCCGAATGTCGCAGCAGAAATCGAGACTCATCAGACCAGGCAACATTTTTCCAATCTTCTATTGTCCAATTTTGATGAGCTTGTGCAAATTGTAGCCTCAGTTTCCTGTTCTTAGCTGAAAGGAGTGGCACCCGGTGTGGTCTTCTGCTGCTGTAGCCCATCTGCCTCAAAGTTCGACGTACTGTGCGTTTAGAGATGCTCTTCTGCCCACCTTGGTTGTAACGGGTGGTTATTTGAGTCACTGTTGCCCTTCTATCAGCTCGAACCAGTCTGGCCATTCTCCTCTGACCTCTGGCATCAACAAGGCATTTCCGCCCACAGAACTGTCGCTCACTGGATGTTTTTTCTTTTTCGGACCATTCTCTGTAAACCCTAGAGAAGGTTGTGCGTGAAAATCCCAGTAGATCAGCAGTTTCTGAAATACTCAGACCAGCCCTTCTGGCACCGACAATCATGCCACGTTCAAAGTCACTCAAATCACCTTTCTTCCCCATACTGATGCTCGGTTTGAACTGCAGGAGATTGTCTTGACCATGTCTACATGCCTAAATGCTCTTGTCAGGGCTCTGCCTTTCTCTCCCTTCTCTGCAGGTGGCTGGAGCTGACAGGTGGGCATGGTACACACCTGTTGCTTGTTCAGCGGCGTGCGGCTCAGCTATTTAAGCAGCACTCTGACAGCTGATGGACGCCAGAGTGTTAACCTTGTTGGTACGCTTAGAGGCCTCTGTCTGTGACAGCTTAACTTTTTCTCAGCGCTAACCCAAGTCTCCTGTGTTTCCCAGGTCTTTTCTCCTTGTGAAAACCGTTCCAGTGATTCCTCGAGCTCTGCCGTCTTCAGTGGAAGTTCTCCGGTTCAGACTGTTCTGGATCTACCTCTGAATAATCCCTCCAGCTCCCTTGGTGGTACCAAGCCGGGCTGGAGAGCCTTTCAAGTCCATCTGGTTCCATCAGCTGCCCCCGGATTCCTCCTCGGCCGCTGCTGCTCGGGCCCCTCCTCACAGACTTCAATCACCTGCCCACCTGTCGCTCAGTCACCTGCTAACTTCTCGGGAGGTTCCTCAGTGAGTCCGTCTCTCCACTCCCCCCTGCCCGGTTCCTTTAACGTTTCCCCTATCTCGTTCTCCCTATCTCTGTGTCTAACTTTGGCTCTCACCGCAGATCGATCAGTCCTGCCTGCGCTGATAGTCCACCTGCTCACCGTGCCGCAGCTCCCAGTGTTTGGTTCCCTCGCTGTTTAATTAAACGTCTGAAAATTGCTCTTGCCTTCTGTGTTGGTTCTGCATGTGGGTCAAGCACCTCAAAACCATGACAGGACTGAGCTGCCGCCATGTGATTGGCTGCTTAGAAATTAAGTGTTAACGAGCAGTTGGACAGGTGTACCTAATAAAGTGGCCGGTGAGTGTATGTATATATATATATAATTTATATACATACACTAAATAATGTCGTTTAATTAAAGAATAAATCACACTTCATTACAAAAAACTTCTTAGATTTTTTTTTCATTACTAATTATGACTTAAAAAACTGGATGAAACAGACAAAAATTATTTTGTTAAAATGTCACATTTATTTTCAAAATAAGACTTAGAAAACTGGCAGTAAATCCTGTTTTGTTCTCCAATATTTTCATCAGCTGCAGTTCAGCCGCAGATAATCTCGAATGATGTTTATTTAGGAAAAGTCTCATTAGAGGTCATATTGGAAACTGATTTGGCTGATTAAACCATAGCAGATACTAACAGTGAGGAACTGAACAACAAGCTGGGCAGTTCAAACAGCACCTCCACTCACAACATCATTTTTTCATCACTAATCAGTTCCAGAAATCCTGAACTTCGCAGCCCACAGAATATGAGGAAGAAGCCTGTTTATCAGGGACTAATGGACAAAACTGTTCAGATCAGAGAAAGTAAAACTAAATTAGGGGCTGTACAGGAACTTCAGGTTGCATTTCAGGCATTACAAAAGACATTAAGTTTAAAATTGGTTTTACCTCTGTAACCTCCTCTCTGTGAGTTCTGGTAGTTATCAGTTGCGCTCCTCTCAGTGGTTACTTTTTAATGTACCCCGAGCTTCAACTGAGTTGGGAAAAACTGCATTCTCCTACTCTGCACCTTGGGCATGGAATAACCTCCAGAAAGAGCTCAAATTAGAAACTCTCGTGTCCATTAATGAATGATGAAGAATGTAGTGATGGAGATATGTGCTTGTTTTTCTTGAGATGCTCAATGTGTTTTAACATACTGCTCTGATTTTATTTTTTTATTTTTAAAATCTTTATTTTTTTTTATTTTTTATTTTGTATTATGAAAAATGTAATATGTTGTAAATAAGTATGAACTTCCAGGGGTTTGGTTGCTACCTTGGCCAGGTCTCTCTTGAAAAAGAGATTCTGAATCTCAATGGGACTTCCTGGTTAAATAAAAGTTGAGAGAGAGATTAGAGAAACAAACAAGAAACAGGACAGAAAAGATTAGATAGAAATTTCAAACTTCCTCTGATGGTGAGATTAAGAGCCAGGATCAAGCATTTACTGGAAGAGATGGAAAGAACCAGAACAAAACCAGCTCCAGAAGCAGCCTTGGTATATGGTGTTATACACTGGAAGCACATTGGAGGTAAAACCCCTAAATAAAGTTTGACTGAAAACAGAAACAAACCTTTGGATCCTGGAATAATCCCAGCTTCCATTTTTAAATGGGGTCATAGAATGCAAAACCGAGATTACATTGTCATAAATGAATAACAATAGTTCAGTGGGTGAAATGGAGATACAGAGAAGTTCAAACCCCATTGACACCTCCTTTCTCTGCAAATCTCACCCAAATTTTAAACTTCCACCCTAAAACGGGCAAATCCAAACAAAGTGCCCTATTTGGTTCTGCCCTGTAATTTTGTCAGGCCCCGAAATTGACATACACACCAGCCCATTGGTTTACTGGCCCAAGAACATGAATAGAGAAAGATGTAAGACACCGGTTTAGCTGCTTAGCCTAAAGTTGGGTTTACTTCTACAAGAATTACAAAGCAGGCAGTTTCTCACTTGAAAAATGAGCAAGGACCATAGGTGTTAGCAGTGTGCGGTTTGTGGGGAAGGCGGCCTATGGTTAGGAATAGGGGTTTGAATCCGGTTTGTGGTTTAACCCCCCACTCCCAAATGCAGGAAAG
>NW_024038853.1:0-7874 GCF_016077235.1 Cyprinodon tularosa | reverse complement strand
AAAGGGGAGGGGGGGGTTTGTGGGGAAAGTGTGTAAAAAAGTGGGGCGCGGAATTTGCCCTTTTTTTCGGGGTGAAGCATTCTTTAAATTCTACCTTGCTCCGGTTCATAGCGCCTGCAATTAGTCTCCGAGTTGTGAAGACGGCGTACTGCTTCTTGTGAATCACAAAAAATACACTTTAATAAAGCTTGTTCTTGCAAGGCTACTATTAGCAGTTAGCTTTAGGCTAGGCTGCTAATTAGCCGTAGCTTAGGCTAGGCTGCTTTTAGCCTAGCAGGCAGTAATCGAACATATATTTACCGCTAGCATCTCTTCTTTGAGTTCATCTTGTTCGATGCAGAGTCGCCATCGCGTCCAAGAGGAGTTTTACCCCGAAATCCAGACGCTCCAGACCGCCTGCACAAAGCAAAGCATACATCCTCCACTGTGGCTGCACACCGCGCCGCTCTTTCTTTCTTTTCTTTCTTTCTTCTTGTTTAATGGCGGTTGACAAGCAACTTATTGGTGTGCATTACCGCCACCTACTGGTAAGGAGTGTGGATCAGGACGCAACTTAAAAAAAAACAAAAAAAAAAACTAAATCCTTTCTATCAGTTTAGTTTTCTTAAGAAATCTTGATAAATGAGGAGGAGCAATATCCCAACATATCTGATATTTTTAATTGTAACTTATTCTTTAGAAGTCGATATTCTAATTTCCTTCTCTCCTCAGAGTACTTTGGACAAAACAACAAAACATGTTCTACTGTCTCTTCTTGAAAACAAAATTCACAATTTCCTGATGGATGTCTTCCCATTATAAATAATGTACTGTTTAAGCCTGTATGACCAAAACGTAACCTGGATATGATATTATCTTCTTTTCTACTTCTTCCTGTTCCCCTCATTACCCCAACTTTCCTTTGAATGCTATAAAGCCATCTACCAGTCCTTTCCTCCTCCCACTGCTTCTGCCATCTTTCCTTAACCTTTTGTTTTATAATAGATTTTATCTCCTCTTTACTAAATGGAATCAGTATCTCAATGCAACTGTTTTTTGAAACTTGTTTTGCATATCTGTCTGCCAATTCATTACCTATTACTCCTATATGAGATGGAACCCATGTAAAAATGACAATTAATCCCATGGTCTGAATTCTATAAAGTATTAACTGAATCTCCAATAGAAGGTCTGGTCTACTATTGGAATGATTATTTTTAATTGAATATAATGATGAGCTTCACCGCGCCGCTCTGAGTTTCTTGGAGATCGTAAAGAGCATGCGCGAGATGAACCAGGGTTTCCGCGGATCAATAAAAATAATTAAAAAATCATTAATTTTTTTTAAATCAAGGCCTTATTTGGCACTAAAATTATTTAAATATGTTTATCGAAGTATTTATAATTCTTTAATAAAAAAATGCTTATAAAAACAATTTCGTCAGATATATTATATCGCTCCAGGCGGAGAAAAAGCTAGAGGATATATATATACGTATATATGTGTGTGTGTGTGTTTACATACATACAGGAGTCATGGAACTCTGCTTGCAGCTCCTTCATATTTCATGTACACTAATAACTTGTGTACATGGTTCTTGTTGATGGCATTAAAATAATTTCAAATAGCATTAAATTAGAGTCACTCATTCCTGTATGAACCCTGTGAGCGCTTAATTTAATATGATATATTAAAAAAATCCCACCATCATCCAGCATATGTTCAGTTTCTGCCCAAATATATATTTATATTTTTGTAGATTTTTGTAACGGGGATAAGGATATTTCAAAACTGCTTTTTTTGAATGAACTTGTTCTCTTCTCCCAAACATCTCTTTTCATTCCTGTAATAAGAAGTTTCTTTTGAATGGATTTGATTAAAGTTTAAGTCCCTCGGTATAAAATAAATATTTTGATGGAGATGAGAAATCTGGACACCCTAGGCCGCAGTTCGATGATCGACTTTGTCATCGTTTCATCGGACTTGCGGCCGTATGTCTTGGACACTCGGGTGAAGAGAGGTGCTGGGCTTTCCACTGACCACTACCTGGTGGTGAGTTGGCTCCGGTGGTGGGGGAGGATGCCGGTCAGACCTGGCAGGCCCAAACGTGTTGTGAGGGTCTGCTGGGAACGTCTGGCGGAGTCCCCTGTTAGGCGGAGCTTTAACTCCCATCTCCGGCAGAACTTCGAACACATCCCGGGGGAGGTGGGGGACATTGAGTCCGAGTGGACCATGTTCCGTTCCTCCATTGTCGAGGCGGCTTATCTGAGCTGCGGCCGCAAGGTTGTCGGTGCCTGTCGTGGCGGCAACCCTCGAACCCGTTGGTGGACACCTCCGGTGAGGGATGCTGTCAGGTTGAAGAAGGAGGCCTATCGGGCCTTTTTGGCCTGTGGGACTCCGGAATCAGCTGATGGGTACCGGCGGGCGAAGCGGCATGCGGCTCGGATGGTTGCTGAGGCAAAAACTCGGGTGTGGGAGGAGTTTGGAGAGGCCATGGAGAAAGACTTCCGCACGGCTCCGAAGCGATTCTGGTCCGCCATCCGGCGTCTCAGGAGGGGGAAGCGGTGCAGCACCAACACTGTTTATAGTGGGGATGGTGTGCTGCTGACCTCGACTCGGGATGTTGTGGGTCGGTGGGCGGAATACTTCGAAGACCTCCTCAATCCCACCAACATGTCTTCCATTGAGGAAGCTGGGCCTGGGGACTCTGGACTGGGCTCTCCAATCTCTGTGAGCGAGGTCGCCGAGGTGGTTAAAAAGCTCCTCGGTGGCAGGGCCCCGGGGGTGGATGAGATCCGCCCGGAGTTCCTGAAGGTCCTGGATGTTGTAGGGTTGTGTTGGCTGACACGACTCTTCAACATTGCATGGACATCGGGGGCAGTCCCCCTGGATTGGCAGACTGGGGTGGTGGTCCCCCTATTCAAAAAGGGGGACCGGAGGGTGTGCTCCAATTACAGGGGAGTCACACTCTTAAGCCTCCCCGGCAAGGTCTATTCGGGGGTGCTGGAGAGGAGGGTCCGTCGGATAGTCGAACCTCGGATTCAGGAAGAGCAGTGTGGTTTCCGTCCTGGTCGTGGAACGCTGGACCAGCTCTACACCCTCAGCAGGGTCCTGGAGGGTGCATGGGAGTTCGCCCAACCAGTCTACATGTGCTTTGTGGACTTGGAGAAGGCGTTCGACCGTGTCCCTCGGGGGGCCCTGTGGGGGGTTCTCCGGGAGTACGGGGTGCCGGGCCCTTTGATAGGGGCTGTCAGGTCCCTGTACAACCGGTGTCAGAGTCTGGTCCGCATTGCCGGCAGTAAGTCGGGCTCGTTTCCAGTGAGAGTTGGACTCCGCCAGGGCTGCCCTTTGTCACCGATTCTGTTCATTACCTTCATGGACAGAATTTCTAGGCGCAGACAAGGTGTTGAGGGGATCCGTTTTGGTGGCCTTAGGATTGCGTCTCTGCTTTTTGCAGATGATGTGGTCCTATTGGCTTCATCAGGTCGTGATCTGCAGCTCTCGCTGGATCGGTTCGCAGCCGAGTGTGAAGCGGCCGGGATGGGGATCAGTGCCTCCAAATCCGAGGCCATGGTCTTGAGCCGGAAAAGGGTAGAGTGCCTTCTCCAGGTCAGGGGGGGTGTCCTGCCCCAAGTGGAGGGGTTTAAGTATCTTGGGATCTTGTTCACGAATGAGGGAAGAAGGGAGCGGGAGGTCGACAGGCGGATTGGTGCAGCGTCTGCCGTGAAGCGGGTGCTGTACCGGTCCGTCGTGGTGAAGAGAGAGCTGAGTCAAAACGCGAAGCTCTCGATTTACCGGTCGATCTACGTTCCTACCCTCATCTATGGTCATGAACTCTGGGTCATGACCGAAAGAACGAGATTGCGGATACAAGCGGCCGAAATGGGTTTCCTCTGTAGGGTGGCTGGGCTCTCCCTTAGAGATAGGGTGAGAAGCTCGGTCATCCGGGAGGGACTCGGAGTAGAGCCGCTGCTCCTCCACGTCGAGAGGAGCCAGTTGAGGTGGCTTGGGCATCTGTTTAGGATGCCTCCTGGACGCCTCCCTGGTGAGGTGTTCCGGGCACGTCCCACCGGGGGGAGGCCCCGGGGAAGACCCAGGACACGCTGGAGAGACTATGTTTCTCGGCTGGCCTGGGAACGCCTTGGGGTTCCTCCTGAAGAGCTGTAAGAAGTGGCTGGGGAGAGGGAAGTCTGGGCCTCCCTTCTTAAGCTGCTGCCCCCGCGACCCGACCCCGGATAAGCGGAGGAAGATGGATGGATGGATGGATGGATGAGAAATCTGCTTCCTCGTTGGTGAATAACCAATAGTTTGGATCCAATCATTTAAATAAACGGTGTTAGTTGTTTTTTTTTTAATATATAACAATTGTGCTATAATTTCTAGTCACCGATCTGTTGCTGCTATATTTTAATTTGACGAACCGGAATTTGTCGATGTTCTTTTTCCTGTTTGGTGCGATTGCAATTGCGGATCTTGACCTTATGACCACAGTGTACCAATCTTCTGATGGCTACTTCCAACAGGATAATGCGCCATGTTATAAAGTGAATCATCTCAGACTCATTTCTTGAAACTTTTCCACTTAAGTTATTGTGAATTGAGCATATTGACAGACAACATTTTATTTTTTATCTTAAATGCAATTTTTTTTTTAAATAATTACTGCTCTAAATGTATTGCTCTGTCAGCTAAAGATCTGTTTTGGTCTCTATACTTTAATTAAATAAATCAATTCAAGCTAAAATGTAAGAGGCTATACTGAGCCTGATCTCTTTGTATCAGAGATTTTCTTACCTTTTAGAAAAATGTCACTTGGAGTAAAACCCCCCCTGCAACCCTGATTTGCATTTGTATAGCTCACAGCATGTTCATTTACATGTTAAAGCCTCCCCTAGAATTCCATGGGGGGGAGGCATGGGGGGAACACTGCCTAACAAAGTCCACGTCAATTTCTGACAATTTACGGGAGTTTTCGGCGAAGCCTGCAAATTGTCGTAAACTGCCGCTAACCTGAAGTTCCACGACAATCTACAGTGCCGCATATTGACGAAAATCCCACTTTTCATGCAGTGTAGTGGGCCTATGGGCCAAACACTGTGTTGTGATTCTAGAGTTAAATTCTATTCCCAGCCCGCTGGGAATTTATGTTTCTGATACTTTAAGATGTTTATTGCCCTCCCCTGTAGGAGTGGTAAAATATCTCAGATATTATTTCAGCTGTTATATACTGTTTATGACACACAGTCCTACTAACAGTGTGTTAGAACAATAGATGAAAGATTGATTCGAGCACTAATCATGGTCAAACAGTTATTTCTGCACATACATGGAATAAATTCACCACAACTTCTGTTCAAAATATAAGATTTTGTTAACAAAAATCATTCAGCTCCAAGTCAAACGTATTTCAGTTTAACACTCTCAACTAAGACTAGTAAAACTCAACTAAACTAAACTAAACTAACTACTATGTACAAAGAGGAAGGGGAAAACGGTTGAAAACCATATTACAGTTTAAGATGGATTCTGTGTTTGAAACCAAAGTTTATCTGGAAGAATATGGGATATGATCAAATTAGCTTTTCACTAATTTAGAGAAATTGGAATATTTTCAGACCAATTCACAATGCAAATCCATGAGGTGAATAAAACATTAGTTGGCCAAATAATGTTTTATTAAATGATTTGCTTAATCAAGAACCAAAAACCTTTAGCTAAATGATTCTTTACCCTCTTTGAAAAAGCTAGCAGCGAATAGACATCAGGATTCCACTAAATGACTCTTGGTCAGACTTGGTAATGGAAATGTAATGAGCATCTGAGGAACACATCAACACTGTTATATCAGTGTTTAAATCCTTAGTGAATAAAGCTTGTCTAAGCTTTAGCAACAGCTCAACACATATTCCTGTAGCATAGCGTAGCATACAGTGCATTCTTTAGCATCAATTAGCGTTGTCTTTACTCAGCAGTAAACACACGATATGATTAGCATCATCAAAAGATACATTGCTTGTTCTGTCCCTAATCATGCCAGACCTGCAAACCTTTTTCCATGTCCATTTGGAAAGCTTGAGTTTCATCCAGTTTTGCAGCTCTGCGGTCAGGGACTCATTGTCTCAGTCTCACAGCAGGGGTCCTCTCAGTCTCACCCCCAAGGATATGGTTCTCATCCAGTTTGGCTCTGTAAGTTCTGAAACTCAAGAGAAATGTGTTGCAAAAGTTCTGTTTGCAGAAGTTAGGTTCTGAAGAGTTCTGACTCATCCTTGATGGTTCTGGGGATCTGGTTCCCCTGGGGCCCGCATCTCCACTGTGGGCCACAGTGGGCCCCAGCTTTGAGCGCAGGAGCAGAAGCAGGCTGGATCAGACGAGGGAGAAAGAGAGAAGAGGCAGAATCCTGTGTGCTCTGTGGTTTTCTCTGTCTTCACAGGGAGGGGGTAGGTTTTCACACCTCTGGTGGCTCCCATGTGAATTGCTGGTGGCTGCTTTTGCTGAAAAAGGGGGGGCTGCTGAAGTCCCCCAGCTGTTATTCACCAAAGCTGCGTTTTCTTCTCTGGTCATCCTATCAGGATAAAATATGGACACTGGTTCCCACTGTCCAAAAAGTATGATCATGGCATATGGCATAACAACTGCATAACCAAATGGATATATGGGATTTTTGATTTTTGCAAATATATTTTTCCTTCCTTTAAGTTATCTGTTTAGTATAAAACAAGGGATGTTTGTACTCAGAAACCTGTCCAAGACTTTTGACAAAAGGGGAGTTAAGAGAGGCCAAATAATCTAACATGATTATTTTTTTTTACTGTGTGGGGGAAGCCGGAGCACCCGGAGTGAACCCACGCATACACGGTAAGAAATTTCCCCCCCGTGCAGCCCTTGCTTTTTCTATTGAATAAGAAAAATAAATCAGATTTATCTGAATTCCCCCCTCCCCCCCCCGAAGCAGAACCCCATCCCATGCAATCCCAGCCCTTGTTAATCTAATCTGTCAGAGACCAGACTGGAGGTCTATCTAGTCTGGATTGTCCTTTTGTCAGCTTTGTGTTGGCGCTTATGTGATGGAGTAAGAGATTTTTTTACACGCCTCCAGAGTGAAACCTTTTTGACTGCTTCCTCTAATTCTTCAGAACTACTGTCCTGCCATGGCAACTCTTTTTCTGCCTGTGTTTCTAGTCCCCGAGGTGGTTCGGGGATGACATCTTCCACTACTTCAATCCTCATCTCTGGAAAGGATTTTGCTTTTTGAATCTGCTCCTCCTTTTGACAGCTCTTATTTTCATCAGAAGCTGCCTGCTCCGTATCCTTTTCTGTTTCTGAAACTTTGCATAATTTTGTCTCGTTATGCTCCAAAGCTGTCTCAGAGGACTCTGTTTCTGTTACTGCCAGAGTATTCTGTGTCAGAGTCTCACCCTGTTGGTCGCCATTTTCTTGTGTTTCAGAGATCTTTTCGTCTTCGGGGATCGTTGGTGGTAGAAACACAACAGCTTCCATTGTATGACTCTCATTTGTTGAGAAATCTGTCTGGACCTCAACTATTTGCAGTGTTGAAACTTGTTGCTGTTCAGCATTTTCCTCAGTGGCCTTTTGATAATTGTTGGTTTTTGGGTCGGAGGAGTTTTCTTGGACGGTGACCTTTTCATAGCTCTCATTTTCATCAGAAGCTGCCTGCTCCGTATCATTTTCAGTTTCTGAAACTGTGCATAATTTAGTCTCGTTATGCTCGAAAGCTGTTTCAGAGGACTCTGTTTCTGTTACTGCCAGAGAGTTCTGTGTCAGAGTCTCACCCTGTTGGTCGTCATTTTCTTGTGTTTCAGAGATCCTTTCATCTTCGGGGATCGTCGATGGTAGAAACACACAGCTTCATTTTTTAACTCCATTTGTTGGGGTG